>NC_142349.1:31438949-31738949 GCF_059441175.1 Urocampus carinirostris
GTGATGGATGTACTGCCTGCTGGCTTTGAGCCATCCCACCAGATTATGGATGAAAACATTGTTGGGGTCCTCCCTTCCCCCAGAAAAACAGCCAAAGCTGAATGTGACACACACATTGGTACAGTACACACACACACACACACACACACACACATACACTTAGAATGATGATTGACATGCAACTCTTGGCTTGAGCAAAGCTCTAATCCCACTGCGTTCACAGATGGACCAGTCTTCTTCCTGCTTTTGTGAAATGTTGCCAGCGTGTTACACATTTACACACTCACACGTACACGTAGTGTACAGTACCTTTTACTCTTACTGGCGAGTGGGGCCGCTGTGTGGTTTTTAATCCCCTTTGTAGCCCTCCCCTGCTGCCACACACACTCACATGCAAATAAACACAAGTAAGGCAGGCATCAACTCTGGTCATTAGAAGAAAAAAAAAAAACAAAGGAGGTCAGTGTCAGTAGAGGAATCAGGCAGCTGGGTTCTATGAGGCGAGCGTTAATCCTCGTTTTCAAGGCCGAGAGATAAAAAGAAGCCTTTGCAGATGAAATATTTTAAGGAACACATGGCACATTGTGACACGTACCGGCCCCTTGTTCATGCCTCCATCCCGTTCTCTCAGATCATTGATTGCAACAGTGTAACATTAGCATGAATCAGACGAGATGCGTCTGCCCCACCCGTCGCTAATCATATTCTCCTTCTGCGAAGGCTTTGATTTGCGTGTAGATAACACCGGCGCTGATAATGGCCGCAAGCCGGCTTGGAAAAACGAGGCAGAGTGATAAGATACAGCGAGCAGATCCCCAGACACAAAATAAAAAACAGAGAAAAATCATCACCCCCACATGGTGGTTAATCTCCCTCCAGTCCGGAGATTAATGCTGTCCAAATTTCCATTGCTGCACAATTGGAAATGATTAGCGATCTCCCAGGGGGAAAGATTTTTAACTGGTGATTCCCCCCCCATACACACACACAGACTAATATCCCCATCTTGGTTACTGAGAAGCAACAATGTCATTGGCACACAAGAAAATGTGCTTAAGACTCTGTAAACAGGGTTGGTATGTTCTTTGATACAGCATACCTCCTTGTTATTTCTAGCGTTTTTTTCTCTTTTTGTAGACCGGCAAGACTAAGTTAGAAAATTCATTTTAAAAATGGTCAAAGTAAGTCTAAAATGTTCTTCCTCTTTTTATATATTATGCTTTTTATTTTATCAAATTGTTTCACAATTATATAGCTACTCCAATGTCAAAATTAATACTTAATACAGTACATTATACAATAATAATAATAATACAGTATGCAAGTTTGATTTTTTTAATGATTAATTGATGGAGCCATATTTGCTTGTAAACTACTATTTTTGTTTTTTGTTTTCTACCAGGAAAAAGTGAAAAATATTGTTGGATAAGAAAAATGATAATCAAAACATGATTTATTTTTATAGTGTACAAATAGTGGAATAGATTGGGTCTGAGAATGGGAATGCTAGAGAGTGATATGTTGCTCTCCCCCCAATTTTTATATTTTATTTTTATTTGTCAGAGAAGCACAAAAATGGTGAATGTAAGAAAAGGCCGGCTCCTATAAGAGTCGAAACGCAAACTCAAACCTCCAAAAAAGGAAAATCAAGAGTTTATCCGAGCGCATCTGAGAAATGCACGTAGTCGCAGGCGTATCATGAATGAGCTAACTGAGGCGACGATTATAACTTCTTGTCATTACGATGACTAATCCCACATTTGTTCTTATCTCTCCATTTTTCAAGATCCTTAATGATTTTGCAAGATGGAGATCTTCTAGTTGTCTTTCTCTTTTTAGCTGCTGATTCTGCCTTGTTTCCACTCGTATTATGATGTCCAGACTCAGTGCCGATAATCAAGGAAATCAAACCGATGTTTATGCAAAATCTTGCAAGGTTTATGAGATTTTGTAAACGATTGCCAAGGAAAATGACGTTTAATCATATAAAATAATCTTATGTTAGATAAACATCAGATTCGTTTCTGAATATGATCTTATTAAACTGTTTTAGACAAAATGTGTATATAATATAATCATTTAACGTTGACCCTAGTGAGGATAAGGGGCTCAGAAAATGAATGGATAGAGGGTTAAAACGTATGATATTAATCACTTATCAAAATGTTTGCATATCCCTACAGAAAGCATTAGAGCAATATTAAATTACCAGTAGCGTTGGTTCTGTTGCTAAGCAAAACAAATATATTTAGCTAGAATTATTTTGAAATAGAATTGCCTTTATTATCATTGACATCATCGTAGTTGGGTGGCAGTAATTCAGGAGGTAGAGCGCTTGTTTTTGAACTGAGAGGTCGCATGACTCCTGGCTCCTCTGAGTTTTATTGTAGAAGTATCCTTGGGCAAGACACCGAACCTCTAATGCTCCCGATATGCAGGTAGGCGCTGCTATCGGTGTGTGAGAGTGTGCGTGAATGGGTAAGTGCGAAGCACATTGTAAAGCGCTTTGGGATGACTTCAGTGACTTGAAAAGTGCTATATAAATGTAGACCATTTACCAAAACTAATATAACCATTACTAGCTCTTATTTAAGGTCAAAGTCAATATCTATATAAGGTAATTATTGGCTTGTATTCTAAAATGAATGTCTTTCTTTATGTATCCTTCGTTTTTGTACAGTACACATATTTTACGATATACATTGTGCAACAATTAAATAATTTTAATGCTTTTGACGAAATCAACTAACAAAGAATAATGAAGTAAGTTTTGTAGTTGACATCAACGATCCAGTTATTGAAGTTGCTAAACCACCCTTTGCAATCTTAACAACACAAGTGTATTGAGGTCAACTCCACGATGCTTTGTAATTGTGAGCAGAAGTTGACAAAAAAAAAAACAAGCAACCAAATTCAGTAAATTTATGAGTAGAATAAATGATTATGATGACATTATTGATCATTATTGGTCCAATCACCTATAATGATGTGCTTTATCAATCAGTTCAGTAAGTTTTTTTCAAAAGTTACATTCTGAAATTGTTCTTTTTAAGTTAGTAAAAATAATTTATGGGTTTCACACTTAGTATATCAGGAATGAACCTCATTTTCTTCTTAAATATAAGGGACAATGTTTCTCCGGGGCCATAATATCAAATTTCAACGGAAATATATATATATATATATATATATATATATATATATATATATATATATATATATATATATGTGTGTGTGTGTGTGTGTATATATCGCGGCATTTTTGGGTGGCATATCCTTTTTCTGGCGTGGGCGAGTAGAATGTTTGCCTCAAAAAGTTGCTGAGTCAGCAATACCAAACGTGCTTTGGCAGCTTTTTTGTTAGTATTTTTCACATCTAGAGTAACTAACCTGCCTGTGAAATATTATGGTCATATATAAATGCCCTCCTGCTTTTCTTGGGTGGGCAGACACACACACACACACACACACACACACACAAACGAACAAAAATGCTGAGTCGATTTTTGTTGTGTTTTTTTTTCCTTTTGCATTTTTCACATCTAGTAACCTACCTGAATACCTCTGTAAGAGATGGTGGCCATATGTGAACTCATTCCCCCTCTTCATGGGTGGACCGATATACAAACAAACAGACAAACATACACCGGATATCCTGCGGTTTGTTTGCTTGCGGGTGATAACATAATAAAAGCTACCTAGGAGAGTTGGGGATTAGAAAATGTCTGCTAGTTAATACTATCACAATTGAAATAGAACGCCACCAACTTGTTAATTTTAGACTGAAACATCAACAGAGAAGGATTCATCACTTGGGGACTACCCGGGTAGGCACTAACTGCCTGTTTTATTTTTGAGTAGCTTATTGATAGTAATCCTAAAACAAGTAATAAGACAGAAAAAAACGAACCCTAAAAAACTGTTAAAAACACAATCCATAAAAAAATGTTTACGAGCTAAAATATTTGCTTTAGCATGCTATTTTGCAAAAACGAGGCAAATCTTTGCATTACATTTATCACAATATTTGCTTATCAAGTCATGTTTGTTTGTATAGCCCTTAATAACAAGAAAGTCACAAAGGAAAGCACAGACCACAGACTATTACGGGCTATTATAACACCATCCCCTGATCTAAAACCTATCACAAAATTTAGTCTGCTGATTATTTTAACACAACACAATTGTTTTTAAACCTGTGTTCATAACATATAATGTTTACTTTGAAGGTGTCAGGGCATAATTTTAGGCTTTACTTCAGTTCTAATATGCTACCATGGAAACAAACTGCATCAGGGTAGTGTCTGGGTCGACAAACAGGCTCTTCACTTGGGTTAAGTTTTTTTTTTTTTTTTTTTTTTTTTTTTTTGGGGTTTGAACAAATTTATTGACACTAATAACAGAAAACAATCATGACAATCTCAACAGCAATTAAGCACGTTCACAATATTATATTTCAATATGACGTTTTTAACAGCAAACACAATGTGAGGTTTGAACAACCCTTCTCAAAAATCTCAATAGCAATCAAGCATATTCACAATTCCATTATATAACATCTTTGTTAGTGTCAATAGATCCGTCCGGGCCAAAGTCGATTGTCTTTGGTCTGAACAAATCCACCGACACCAACAGCAGCGAAACAAACTTTTTTTTTGGTTTGAACAAATTTATTGACACTAAAAACAGAAAACTATCATGACAATCTCAACAGCAATTAAGCACATTCACAATATTATATTCCAATATGACGTTTTTAACAGCAAACACAAAGTGAGGTTTGAACAAACCTTCTCGAAAATCTTATTAGCAATCACGGAGTTTTTTTTGGTTTGAACAAATTTATTGACTTTTTTTTTTGGTTTGAACAAATTTATTGACACTAATAACAGAAAACAATCATGACAATCTCAACAGCAATTAAGCACATTCACAATATTATATTTCAATATGACTTTTTTAACAGCAAGCACAATGTGAGGTTTGAACAACCCTTCTCGAAAATCTTATTAGCAATCAAGCATATTCACAATTTCATTATATAACATCTTTGTTAGTGTCAATATATCCGTCCAGGCCAAAGTCGATTGTCCTCGGTCTGAACAAATCCACCGACACCAACAGCAGCAAAACAAACACGACAATCTCAACAGCCATCAAGCATATTCACAATTTTTTTATATCTGACAATATGACGTGACGATATGACGTTTTAACATTTTTTCCTGACATTTTCAACATCAATTAAACAATTTCAGAGTTATTTTCTTTTAACAGTAGTTAACCAGCGTGTAAAAGGCAATACTATTGTGCAAGGGCATAGCTCTGTCATCCCACCCTCCCAAGCAGCACTCTTCCAGTCCTCTGTGTGGGTCCTCTCCCTTCTGCGTGGGTCCTCTCCCCTCTGGGTTCCACAACCCAGGCCGTTGCTGCCGGGACTCCCACAGTGTAGCTCCGGCTCCCCCCTCCGGGTGGGTGCAGACGAGTCTTCTTTATGGCTGCGTCCTAGGCCCGCCGCTCGCAGATTGTATGGTATCTGCAGCCATTTGGAGCACAGCCACGGGGGGGATCTGCCTGCACCTCCATACCAGCAGGTTTCTGAAGGTCCAGATGGCGTCCTTGATGGCGGCGAGAGTGAGCCAGTCCCTGGCAAAGTCGTTCCGAGGCCTACTCGACCGACTCACCCCGTAAAGCACATACTGTGCATCAGGGACCTCCCCTGCTGGCAAGTCCGGGAACTTTCCTAGTTGGTCGGCCATTGTCCACAAGACCTGGGCAGCGCTGCACTCACAAAAAAGGTGCCTCACCGACTCCTGGGCGCCACAGCCAGGTCGAGGGCACGTCGAAGTCGCTGACATTCCTCGGTGGTGCATTACGGCTCTGACTGGGAGAACTTCATGAGCCACCATCCATGACAAGTCTCGTAGTCTGTTTGGGAGGGCAGGATGATTCACGTTGCTCCAAACCGTTTTGGATTCGCCAAACGCAAGCCCCCGCACAGGGCTTACTGTTGCTCGCCCTTGCACAATAGCAATAAGGGCCCTGTGGTTTTGTAAAGTGTGACATTATTGTGTTTCCAAATCAAACTTCTTCAAAAAATCCCGAATAAAGAGATGTGTTGGTGGCAAGTTAAATGAAACTGGAATCAAACGATTGTTTGGTACAAGCTTTAGCTTCCGCAAATATGAGCCCATCCAAAACCGGGTCATTGCTTGACTTTTCGGGTTGTTGGGTGGGCCCACAGCGTTTTGGAAGTGGAGAGAGACATATTTGCTTCCCAGGAAAAGCTGGAGGTCAGGCACTCCTTTCCCCCCTTTTTCCTTTTTCTTTTTCATTTCTCTATTTAGCCTTGACCCAGACGCCCTCCCAAACAGGTCAGTCAAGTCAAGGGCTCTTCCAACAGATGCGCGGTCAGTACATAAAATATTAAAATCATCCATGTACAAAACACACTTGGTAATTTGTCCCCCACTTCCTGGGATATTGATGCCTTCGACAAATCTATCTTTTTTTAACATTTGTGCCAAAGGTTCAATGCAAAGAACATAGAGAAGGGGAGACATAGGGCAACCTTGACGTACACCGCAGTTGATCTCGATTGCTTCCGATAAATTCCCGTTAATCATGAATTTGCTGTAGATGTCTCGGTATAGCAGTCCTACCCACTTGATGTATTTTGGGGGAAAACCACATTTTTGCAATACCCTGAAGAGGTATTGGTGCGAGACTCGATCAAAGGCTTTTTCAAAGTCTAGGTTTAGGACCGCTAGTCGCATGTTTCTGTCTCTCGCATAACAAATGGTGTCACGGATCAGCATGAGACTGTCGCTGATCTTCCTTCCCACAATGGCACAGGTTTGGTCTGGATCAACCAAGTCTCCCAAGACAACAGACATTCATGTTGCTAGAAGCTTGCTGAAAATTTTACAGTCCACGTTTAAAAGCGTTATGGGTCGCCAGTTTTTTAAATCAATTTTGTCTCCTTTTTTGTGCAATAGAGTAACTATCCCTATTCTGAAACTGTCTGGCATATGGTCTCGACTGGAAAATTCGTTAAAAACAGTTAACAGATCTGGTGCTAAAATATCCCAAAAAGTCCGGTAAAATTCGAGGTTGAGTCCGTCCTCCCCGGGTGATTTGCCTTTTTTCATAGTCTTTATGCAATCATTCAGTTGGTCTTGGGTAAAGTCCGATGTTAAAAAGGGGTCTTGACACACTGATCTTGAAATATGATCTAATACATGCCTCATTTCATTCTCATGTGTTTCTTTCTTTTCAAATAATTTTTTGTAGTAGTCTTCGACCAATCTGGTTATTTCACTACTTTCCTTTGTTATTTGCCCGTTTTCGTTTTGAAGTTTAAAAAGCCCCTCATTTTTGCTCATAATTTTTTAAAAAAAATAGCGTGTACATTTTTCCCCTTCTTCTATTTCTCTTTCTCTGCTTCTTATCATGATGCCTTTGCTCTTTATTTCCACCAAAGCGTTTAGTTCTTGTTTGGTCTCTTTGATTTCATCATTAAAGTCCATCCCCTTTTCTGTTAGGATGAAATAGCGTTGGAGTCTTCTTTGTAGTCCCGACATGCGTTTCAGCTCTTTAAGTTTCTTGTTTTTCCCTGCATTTTTAAAAAAGGTCTGTGTTCGTTTCTTTGTCATTTCCCACCATTGTGCTCGTGAATCATACGAGTCTTGAAGGGTCTGCCAGTCTTTGTACAGCTCCCTGTATTGTGCGGCTAGAGCCTCATCCTCCAGCAGGGAGCAGTTTAACTTCCACAAACCCTTCCCAACAGTCATACCTGAAGGAAATGAGAAAGAGCAGGACAGTAGCAAGTGATCCGAAAAAAAAAAATGGAATTAATCTTGCATCACTCTGTGCTAAACCCCTTGTAAATATGTAGTCTATTCGAGAGGCTCTGGCATTGTCACTACTGAACCAGGTGAAGCCCTCCTCTCCTGGATGTATGGATTTGAAACAGTCCACCAGTTTAAATGTCCGGCACATGTCTTGTAATAAAGTTGATGTTTTATCTACTTTAAACTCCTCATCGGTCCTCTTTCTATCCTTCCTACTTAGGATGCAATTAAAATCTCCTCCCACGATTAGTGGTTGATGGCCTAGCATATGCGACTGGATGTCCTCTAAAAGTTCGTACCTGAGTTGTCTGTCGGCATGGCCGTATATGTTAATGAGGTTAAAATCATTCCCTATATAAGAAAGTCTTTCTAAGATTGCGCGTCCGTCTCTCATCACAGTACTCCCCTTTATGATGATTTGAGGGTTGTTTATTAAAATGGCTACCCCATCGTTACGGTTTTCATTCGAGCCACTCCATAATGACGGATATGGCCAAATCTCTTCCCACTGTTTATAATTTTTTAGAAAGGGGATGCAGCATTCCTGTAGTAAAAACACATCTGTTCTGATAGTTTTTAAGAACGATAAAACACTGTGAGCCTTAACCTTTGATCTCACACTTCTCACATTGATAGTAGAGAATGTAATGTTCATAATTGTTGTTAAAGTATTTAAACTAGTTAGACAAAACCGGGGGATCTGAGTCCATTCTTTGGTGATCATCGAGATCATCGAGAGTGTCACCTGTGTCAGACACATCACTTAAGAGTAGTACCTCATTTTGAGACTCACCGGGGAAAACTCTGGGACCCTCTGACTCTCTGTCTGTGGTTCCAGGTCTTCCCCTTTTTTCTGGGTTAGGGGGTGAGCCAGAGGACCTATCAAGGGGTCTCTTACTTCCCTGCTCACAAAGGGTCAGATTTTTTCCCTCCCGACTTCCTCCGTCTCAACTTCATACAGTTCCCTTGTGGGCTTATTCACCGGCAATCGGCTTTCCTCTAAATCTCTTCTCTTTGTTTCTGTTTTTTTCACCACTCCCAATTTTGTGTTACTTTTACCCCTCTTTCCAGTGCCCGTATGGGTTTTTGGAGAGTCGTTCGCCCTTTCGATTTGTTTGTCTTCTCCAAATCCCGGCAATGGCGTAGCAAACAAATTTGCTAATTTGGACTCTTCCAGGCCCTTCCTGATTAATATGTGTTTTCGGAGTGGCAGTTGCTTTTTCTATTCGTTTGTCATGTCCAAATTCAGGTATTTTATGAGAAATCGAATTAGAATTTCCAGGTTCTTCCTGTTTCAATTTTGATTCTCTGGTCTCTCCTCCAGGGGTTTTGGTAGGTACATCTGTTTTTTCAATTTGTTTGTCTTGTCCAATTTCTTTGTGCATTTCTTGATCAAATTCATTGGGTATTTCCATAACTTTATTCATTTCCTGTTCATCTTCATTGGGTATTTCTATAACTTCATTCATTTCTTGTTCATTTTCATTTTGTATTTCCATGACTTTATTGATTTCATTGTCTTTGTTATCTTTATTCATTTCATTGTCTTTGTGACATTTATTCATTTCATTATCTATGTTGTCTGACATCATTTCATTGTCTTTGTTGTCTTTGTTAACTGCCTTCCTAGCTTTCAATTTGTTAGCAAACGAATTTGGGCAGTTTCTAAAGAGGTGATTCGTTTCTCCACAGAGATTGCATTTTCTGCTATTGATACATTGTTCTGCACTTTCCACAAAAAATTCAATCACATACCTCAGCCAGATGCCCATGCTCACCACATTTGCGACAGAGTTTCGGTTGCCCTTGATAGTGGATAAAGCCACGGTTTTCCCCCAGGAATATAGTCGACGGGAGTTGTTTCAGTCCCTGAAAGCCCTGAGGATCTTGCCGTAGTTGGACGGGTACCCTCCAGGCACCAGTCCAATAGCCTTTCTCACACCTCACCTTCATAGCCTGGCCTTTTACTGAGCAGTATCTACTCAACCAATAACAGACGTCATCAGCACTGATTATTTCACTAAACATTCTAACAATGACAATCTTGTTAGCATTATCAGTCAGCTTCTCCACTGTAAATCCAGAAAACTGGGACCTCACTCCCTTAAAGCGATTCCAAAACTCTTGATAAAGAGCTGCCGTTTCAAAACTCACATCAAAGCCTTTGCCAGAAGTCATTTCTATGACAGCATGTACCTCCTCCTTTTTAAACTTCAGAATCTTTTCAACAAACTTGTTAATAAAATCCATCCTTGACATTCCCTCCGAAATTGCCACAACATCTTTGAGCAAGAATCTCACGCAGTTACGTCTCCGCCCGCCGGTATAATGCCCGGCCATGGCAGGACTCGGCTGCTTTACTTCTAACTATGTTAAAATGGTTAGAATTGTAAAATTAATAATTAACAATACTCTTAAAACCGACGCCATTGACAGTATGTGTCTTACTTGTGTTCGTGCATGAGTCTCTGCACTTATGCCCCACTCAGAAAACAATCAGAGTAGTTTGATATCCATTGACACACGCATACACAGACAAAGAACCCTGATTCCACCCACACTACTGTGATAAATTTGTCACAAAGACCTGATGACAGAGACAACGTGACAGGATGTGATTTATGATGTCAGACCAAAGGAGAAATGGGGGTAATTGAAGGGTTAGCAGAGGAGACAAAGTTTGCAAGTGTCGGTGTAACTTTTGCCGCCACCAAAAGACGATGATGAATATATTCATGGGTGGGCGACGCTGCCAAGTCAAGGACAGCCAGGATGTAATTACCCAATAAACTTGGGAAGTGATTAATTCTAAATTCAAGCTATTCAATTAAAATATGCAAATCGTCCACCATAACACGTGACTCATATTGTTGAAGGGGGAGACAGTCTTAGGGACACTTGCTAATCAACTTTAATTTATTGAATAAAACATTTATATATATATCTTCTCATTATTGGTTAGAGAAAGCTTTTTTGTGTTCACAGTGAAGGTAAAAACATCAGAATACATTCCCCTTTTTTCTAGAGGAACTAGGGCAAAATTAATTTCACAAAGAAAAATGAAAGGCCAGAAACGTCTTTTTAAAAGTACTAACAAAAAAGAAAGTGCAGGAAACTCTAAAAGTACTTTATATACAACATAGTTGTGGTTTGCTAAGAAAAAAAAAATGACCTGTATGTGATGGAAATGAGATGGAAGATCGGTTTGGGATCTACATCATGTAAGCTCTCTCAGAAACATGAAAGATATTGCCTTTGACTTTTTTTGTGTTACGATCTAATTTAACGTCACTGATGAATTTATATCTTATTGTACGCAGAATTATTTCATATAGCACTTTGAGCGGCAATTTATTGCCTGAATAATGCTCTACAAATCAATATGATTTGATTCTACGATGTATTACATTGGTTTATAAAGAGGGGGGAAGAGGTGATGGTGGGGGTGAAGTAATTTTAGTTGAAATTAATGACTATATCAAAGATCAGGCTCGTGTAAGTGCTGGATACTTCCATTTTCCTCGACGCTTGTGAGAGATGGACTCTCACAGCAAAACTGGAAAAAAAATCCAGGCCAAGAAAATGCGATCTTACAGGAAACTTTTAGGCATCAACTACTTAACCCATGTGACAAACGAAACGGTGTGCAACACCATCAGGGGGCACATTAGATAGATAGATAGATAGATAGATAGATAGATAGATAGATAGATAGATAGATAGATAGATAGATAGATAGATAGATAGATAGATAGATAGATAGATAGATAGATAGATAGATAGATAGATAGATAGATAGATAGATAGATAGATAGATAGATAGATAGATAGATAGATAGATAGATAGATAGATAGATAGATAGATAGATAGATAGATAGATAGATAGATAGATAGATAGATAGATAGATAGATAGATAGATACTTTATTCATGCCCGTAGGGAAATTCACACTTCCAGCAGTCTACCCCGTTGTTTATTAACAGATTAACATGATGCCCTCTCCAATTCCCGTAGGCTTTCGTGTCTCTGTATAGCGACGCTGAAGCCGGATTGCTGCGGGTAGCTCCGGGTGGCTACACGTTAGCGTCCGGAATGCCAAACGTGAGCCACCCTACGAAGAACTGTTTTCAACTGTGCCCAGACAAAAACGTCAGTGGTATGGTCACGTCACGAGATGATCACGACTGGCCAATATAATTCTCCAGGTCACAGTCCAAGGTGGCAGGAGGAGAGGAATACAGAAAAAGTACTGGCCCGAGAACATCAAGGAATGAACTGGTGTCAAATTTGCCGCAACCCCAAAACAACCCAGTAAGAATCAACAGTGGAGAAAGCTGTCCAGAGTTGTGTCCTCATTCATCCCCAACGACCGAGGCAGTTCAAGGATCCATAAACCGTGAATGAAGGACACTTTAAGGGTTATTTAAGATGTGTGCGACATGGACTTGTGAAAAACATGGACTTGTGTAAAACACGCACCCCTAATTATTGGTCGAAAATTAGTATAAAATTATGTTTCACTTTTTCTCAGCACAAACTCAGCATTTAAGCAAAAAACGTTTCGGAGTACCTGCAGCAAAAAAAAAAAAAACATTTATTGACTATACTTAACATGTATTATTAACACAATTCCAACATATATTTTGGTAGAATTCATAAAAGAAATATGACTAAAATATACAGATTTTGGTCATTTTCTTTTTTTTCTTTTACCACAAAAAACTTAGTTATGATTACTAAAATCAGGAAACATGAAAAAATATATTCCCATATTTAATGGTTTAAATAATCAGTCAAAATGATTAATTTATTTGAAAGTCTTTTCCTGCTTTTTATTTAGTTGTTTTTTTATGATGAAAATGTTTTCCTGAAAGGGGGAATCTTTGCTGTTGAATTTCATATCTAGAAGGGAAGTAAAGCTTCAATAAACTTCTGCAAAGACACCCATGAGCATTTTCTAAATGTGAATATTGTAAACGATGAGGTTCAATCACTAGGGATTCAAGTCAAGTCAAGTCATTTTTATTTGTATAGCCCTTAATCACAAAAAGTCTCTAAGGGCTTCACAGATTAGTACACTATGTTACACAGACTATTTTTCAGCCGACAAAAAGAGTAGGTTATTATTCATATGCAATGGAGTAGAAGTGAGTTTTAAGTTTAGATTTAAACATTTCCACTGAGGTTGCAGATCGGATCTCAGGGGGAAGAGCATTCCACAGCACCGGTGCCCGGATGGAGAACGCTCTCGATCCAGCAGAACACTTCTTTGCTCTCGGGATCACCAGAAGACCGGCACTCTCAGATCGTAGGCTTCGGACCGGGACATAGGGGCAGATCAGATGATAAACATGGTTTAGTAGCAAACGGGGCAGCGCAATGAATGAGTGGTTAGCGCGTCCGAGGTACAGTTCTGAGGTCATGGGATCAAATCTAGCTCTCAACCTACCTGTGCGGAGTTTGCGTGTTCTCCCCTTGCTTGCATGGGGTTCCTCTACGCACTACGGTTTCTCATCTCATCTCATCTCATCTCATTAGCTGCACCGCTTATCCTCAGTAGGGTCGCGGGGGTGCTGGAGCCCATCCCAGCAATCATCGGGCAGTGGGCAGGGGACACCCTGAACTGGTTGCCAGCCAATTGCAAGGCACACAAGGACAGACAACTCGCTTGCTCAGTCACACCTAGGGACAATTTGGACCGGCCAATTCACCTGAAATGCATGTCTTTGGAATGTGGGAGGAAACCGGAGCTCCCGGAGGAAACCCACGCAAGCACGGGGAGAACAAACTCCGCACAGTAAGTCCCGTAGCTGGATTTGGACCCACACAGGAGGTTCCCAAGACCTTAGAACTGTGCCGCACACGCGCTAACCACTGCGCCGCCGTGCTGCCCCACTACGGTTTCCAAATTCCAAAAACATGCATGTCTGGTTAATTGGCCGGACCAAATTGTCCCGAGGTGTTAATGTGCGAGTAGGTTGTCTGTCTCTGTGTGCCCTGGGACGGGCTGGCAACCAGTTCAGGGTGTCCCCTGCCCGCTGCCCGAAGATACCTGGGACAGGCTCCAAGACCCCCATGACCCTACTGGTTGACGTATAGTTGTAAACATTGCAGTAAATACAATGTATACACACCAAACGTGAGTGCAATTGAATATCCTTAAAGTAAAATACCATCTCATCTCATCTCATCTCATTAGCCGTACCGCTTATCCTCATTAGGGTCGCGGGGGGGCTGGAGCCCATCCCAGCCATCTCCGGGCAGTGGGCAGGGGACACCCTGAACTGGTTGCCAGACAGTCGCAGGGCACACAGGGACAGACAACTCATTCGCTCATTCACACCTAGGGACAATTTGGACCGGCCAATTTACCTGAATTGCATGTTTTTGGAACGTGGGAGGAAACCGGAGTGCCCGGAGGAAACCCACGCAAGCACGGGGAGAACATACAAACTCCGCACAGGAAGTCTGGAGCTGGATTTGAACCCATGACAGGTTCCCATGACATGAACTGTGCCGCACAAGCGCTAACCACTGCGCCGCCGTGCTGCCCGTAAAATACCATTTGGTTGGATATTTCTTCAAATGTTCTCTGGTTGATAAATGGTAAGAGGCAAGCACAGCTACAGTAAGTGGTTTGATTTAGGAGTGGTGCCTGGCCTTTGTGACATCGATTTGACAAAATCAACTGCAGGTCATTTTTTTAAAGTTATTATTGTTTAAAGGCTTATTTCTATCTTGTGCCTCTCTCAGCATTGTCTCACGAGCTTGATTGAATCTGCGGGCCAATGGAGAAGCCCCGCCCCCCCTTATACAAGAAAAAACATCAGAAGTTGGTTTCGGTCTTTCACTGTCTGAAAACAAACACATTTTGAGAAAAGAATGAACGCTCAAGGAAAAACTTATTGTTCTTCTTTGGAGGGGAAGGAATTATCCGTGTCATTTTTCCAATACCTTCGGAAGAGAGTTCAGATGTCAGTATTTGGACCTCATCAAGCATGTCACCCCGAAAGCAGCCCTCCTGTATTTTAGACCGTGCAGCAGAATTAAAACCGGAAAACACACATACACACAAACATACAGAAGACACACACATGCAGACACACACTACATCTGTCTACATTGCACATCACTGATTTACTGAGCACATTTTGGTACAGCGGTGGTGACTCAAGCAAGCTGATTCCTTTTGAGCAACCGAAGAGGAGTTGGAGAGCCATTACACATTTAATTGGATTTCATTTCAACCATGCGAGAGGAAAGGGGGGGGACAAAATGTCTTGTCACCATTCTGGAAGAAAGGGGTTGTCAAAATAGCTTCATTGTATTTACTGCATTGCCTCGTTTGTTTGTGTTTGCGTTGGGGGGTGCACCGTTTTCCTTGGCGCGTGTCAGTGTGTTTTGCAATGTGTCGCGTGGGAGCGTATTGCACATTTCAAAGCATGAAATCCCAAGACACAAACTCACGTGTCAAATGAATCTGGAGTGAGAGTGAGAGTGAGAGGAATGGCTTTCCCAGAGCGGCCACCAGAGAAGGACAAAAGGGATTGATATGTATGCAGGACAACAAGGAGGGCAGCTTGTACGTTTCAGAAAGTGGCGTTTTATTTTTTTTATTTTTTTTGAGGGTGGGGGGGTCGAGCGTAATGTCTGCCATGTATCCTTTGCAAAAACGTCAGTCATGGGAGCGACCCCATCCGAGGCTCTGTAAAACGTTAAAATCTGGGAAATGATGGAAAACTACTACAGTAGCAAAACACGTTAGCCAATAGTGACGGAAAATATGTCAGATGGAAAAAGAAGAATAATTTTTTTTCCATGCATGAAAAAAATCCACTAATTAAGATTAGGTGTAGGAGAAATGGGACCGCAATGCAAAAGTCCATCCATCCATTATCTGCACCGCCTATCCTCAGTGTCCTATCCTCAGTCGGAGTGGTGCTGGAGCCCATCCTAGCTATCTTCGGGCATTGGGCAGGGGACACCCTGCAGGGCACACAGAGACATACAACTCTCGCTCATTTTTACCAAGGTAAAATTTGAACCGGCCAATTAACCTGACATGCATGTTTTGGGGGAATGTGGGAGAAAACCGCAGTTCCCGGAGGAAACCCACACTGACACGGGGAGAACATGCAAACTACGCACAGGAAGGCTCCTAACTGGACGTGATAACAACCGAGCTGCCACGCTGCTGCAATGCAAAAGTCTTGTTAAAAAAATAGACCGAATAATCAAATTAAATAATAATCCTTTAAATGACCATTTCTTTGTGTTGGCAGTTTGTTGTGAGAAATTGTTATTCTATTGATCCATTTTGTCGTTTATAGCCTGCATTATTTACATTTCTTCTTTAACCATACCTAGCATGGTAAGCACATAGCAGTATATATATATATATATATATATATATATATATATATATATATATATATATATATATATATATATATATATATATATATATATATATATATATATATATGCAGAGTTTGCATGTCCTCCCCGTGCATGCGTGGAGGTCAACCAGTTCAGGCTGTCCCCCTGCCAACTGCTTCAGGATAGATGGAATGGGCTCCAGCACCCCTGTGATCTTACTGAGGATAGCGGTGCAAATAATGGATGGATGAATCAGAAAGAGTGCAGTTAAAATGTGTATTGTGGATTAAAATACATTAAAATAGATTAAAAATGATTAGTCAGAATTCATAAAAAATGACCATTACGCCTACAGACCAAGGACATTTTTTTCTTATCCATTTATTTATTTTCTTCTGCTGCACTGATGTCAGAAGACTGCACATTATTCTCCTCCTTTTAAAGCTCACCCAATCTTTACCTTGCCAGCATATTTTTCTCAGAGTTTTGCTAGAAAATGAAGCTCCACATTACACAAATAAGACAAGTCTCCTCTCTTCTTATATTTAGTAGCTCTGACCCAGTTCTGATATTCACCACCTGGGGCTACTGTGATACACTGCTTTACAGAAGAAGTGTAAATCCAAATAATTACAGCAGAGGAAAGCTGCCGGTGAATCTCGCGGGATGGCCACATTCCATTTGCAACGTGTTTGGTGCAGCAAGAAGCGAAAACCAAATCCAGAAAGGTGTGAAATTTGGATGTGGAGGAGAACATAAAAAATGGAAAGCTACAACAGTCCGCCAGGTGACATTTGTCAAATGGAGGCCGCCATAACCCGACTGGTGAAGAATGAAGCAGATGTACGATGCCATTTTAAAAGAAAATCCAAAAGTCATTCGGTAAAAGCGGCGTGTTGTATTAATCACAGTCAAGGGCCTCCTTAAGACGCCAGCATGCTTCGGGGAGGAGTGTCATAAAAAATAATGCAGCAAAGAGAAGCGCTTGGCAATGCAGCATGAAAAATGCCCTCCATCTGCAGTGACTCAGACTGGGAATTCAAGGTAAAGAGGGACATGTTTACCCTCGCTCAACTCTGCGCTTCGGCTCCGTTTGTCTCCCTGTTTCATTTTCATGCTTTAGTTCAGGGGTCGGGAACTTATGGCTCGCAAGCCAGAACTGGCTCTCTTTAAAGGGACATCTAGCTCGGAGATGAAATATGGCTGTGTTGTCTTACAATATGGCCCATGCAAATCTTTTCTGTGTCATTTCAATTTTAGTTCGTACAAAACCGAAATAAAAAGTTACAATGCAAATTATATGTGCCGCAGTCTCAACTACTTTTTACAGTCTCTGTGTTACGCCAAACTGATTACGTTTAGACTGTACATCTCTATGGAATTATGTGTATGTAAGCTCATTAATTAAACAATCTATGTTGACCTCTGAGACAGTTGAGATGATGAAAACCCAAGGAAAAAACTGTAAACACATTAAAACGCCAGCCAAGCACCCAAAGCAATTTGATTAGGCGAGCATTAGGGGTGGACAGAACTCTACGCACACAGAACACTCCAACGCCCTCTTCATGGAAGTTAAATACATGCATCTACTAAGTATTTTGTGACATATTTACAAAAGAACTTCCTGTTTTGAAGCCAGTTTTTACAACAACAAAGAAGCGGTCAATGATCTTAAGTAACTTCTGGTGATTTTAGGTGATGTAGGTATCAACATAGGACACAGGCCCTGGCATTATTTTATTTCATAAAGTTTAGCAAATCATTGAATTCCACAAAGTGAGATAAAACGCACTTAAAAATTAGCTTTTCTCTGGAGAACGGGTTTGCCGGCTTTGTTGATTTGTATTCAAACATATGCTGTGGGATAAAAAAAATGAAAACCAAAGAATTTTCCTTACATGGCTCGTCGGGTCAAAAAGGTTTCGGACCCCTCCGTTAGTGAGCGGGGTCATTTCCTTTCATGCAATAGGGATAAAAATATAGAAAAACCAGACTCTTGCCCCAGCGCTTTCTGACAACAGTTTTTTTGCATTCATCAGGTCCTTTGAGCATTGTGTTCAGCTCATTATCCCCATCTATGTAGGAGATACATGCAGCATTCTTTTCATGGTTGACATCAAACGGCACATGCAGGCCCATTCTACCACGTGGCTCTGCTAATCTGTTTATTCCGCGTTCTTCGGGTGAGGCGAACAATGGGAACGGTAGGCTTCGACGTTGGACGCCTCCTAGTGATCAGCTCCGCTTTGTTTGACGGTCCATTGTAAAGGGCTTTCTTATGTAAATATACACTTTTAACAACAATTGCTACCCTATTTT
Source organism: Urocampus carinirostris (assembly GCF_059441175.1). Classification (NCBI taxonomy): domain Eukaryota; kingdom Metazoa; phylum Chordata; class Actinopteri; order Syngnathiformes; family Syngnathidae; genus Urocampus; species Urocampus carinirostris. The sequence continues at coordinate 31,457,505 of NC_142349.1, forward strand.
GTCCTACTTAGCGTCTGGGTGCAGTTCATTGCAGTTGAACTCAAAAATAGAATTATGCAACTATCCAAATATCGATGTATGGATTCTAAGCAAGCACTTGGATCAGGTTGATACTATTGTCCTGGGATCCATACTTCACTCATCTGCAATTTCCTCAAAGCGTCGCTTCTTTATGTAGATAGAGCAGCCCTTATCTCCTACCCAGGGTCTTACCAATAAACCTGAGTGCGTTACTGATGGGCACACTTTTAACACTTCTCCCTACTTGGCCTGCTGCTGCAACCTGCCTGCCATGTGGATAAGAGAGCAAAATGTATGTACCCAATTCCTACCAGAAGCTCAAAATGACATATACACATTGGAAGTCCAACCACAAAAAAGGATAATGCCAGGTGTAATTTTGGTTGGTGTGGGAAAGTTGTCTGCTAATGTGGCAACCCCAAAAATCTACATAAACACATGAAAAAACGCACCCTGCAGAGAGCAACAAGTTGCAACCAAAATTGTAAACGTGTTATAGTTCCTAAACCAAAACCTGTAAATCAATTGTCACTATGGCAATGGTGGGAGACGATTGACACTACTGACAGAATTTGTAGTTCTTTTACGTTGCAGTTTTTTTTCTCTGTTTGACTCTCCTGGATTTTGATCTGGAACAAATTGTGATAAAAATATTGCCATTTTTTATACTGTTAAAGTTAGAATGTGCAGTGGGACCTCACTTCTTCGCGCTTCAACGTTCGCGGATTCAGAGCTTCGCGGGCCTAAAAAATAATAATTATAATTTTTTTTTTTTTTTTTTTTTTAAGCATTTTTGAAGGGGCATCGCTACTTCGCAGATTTTCACTTTTCGCGGGTGGTTTTGGTCCCCATTACCCGGGTCTAAAAACTAATAATAATTTTAAAAAAAAAATGTTTTTTTTTTTTAGGTGCGCCGCTACGGATTTTCACTTATCGCGAGTGGTTTTGGTCCCCATTAACCGAGTCTAAAAAATAGCAATAATAATAATAAAAAAAATGTTTTTTTTTGTTTTAGGTGCGCCTCTACGGATTTTCACTTATCGCGGGTGGTTTTGGTCCCCATTAACCACGATAACCGAGGTCCCACTGTAGTCGTTTAATACAAATGATATATATATATATCAGTTCTCGACCATATTACGTTCCAGAACCCTGTTTAAAAACCGATTTGTTCGATCACCGAAAATCGTTTTTCCCATTAAAAGTAATGTAAAATCGTTTTAATCCGTTCCAACACCCTGAATGCTTACCATGAACGTAAACATGAAGCTAACCCAGGCTAATCGTACATTCGTACGAAAGATTACGCTAACATGAACGTGTACAACTAAAAAAAATCAGGTCGTTTACACGTCATTTAGCAGTGGTGAGCGGTTAAAGGATAAAGAAAAGAATTATGAATAGGATTTCTTACCTTTGTGAAGGTCTGCAGAAGCCATGCTCTATTCCCTCGAAAGAAGGGAAACTCGCACACCTTCTTCATATTTTGCTAGTATTTCTTGCTTAAATGCAATAGTTGTACGCACTACCCTTCTTTTTTCACCTGTAGCAACTTTGCTGCTTGCACCGACCTTCTTCGGAGGCATAATTAGGGGCTAAAACACTCAGTTTACCGATATCTAAAGCGAAAGAAAAAAGAAGTGCACGCGCACGTCATAACAGTTCTTCCTGAGGGGTGGGGGCAATCTACACCCGTACGCCGCTCAGCATCGCACCCTAGCGTACCGGCGTTCGAACTGCGATTTTTTGACCGAAAAGCGAAGCAAGAATTTCTCTAAATCTTTGGCCTTACTGTGCGGAGTTTGTATGTTCTCCCCGTGCTTGCGTGGGTTTACTCCGGGCACTCCGGTTTCCTCCCACATTCCAAAGACATGCATTTCAGGTGAATTGGCCGGTCCAAATTGTCCCTAGGTGTGACTGAGCGAGTGAGTTGTCTGTCCCCGTGTGCCCTGCGATTGGCTGGCAACCAGTTCAGGGAGTCCCCTGCCCACTGCCTGATGATTGCTGGGATGGGCTCCAGCACCCCTGCGACCCTACTGAGGATAAGCGGTGCAGCTAATGAGATGAGATGAGATGAGATGAGAAACCGTAGTGCGTAGGCTATATATATATATATATATATATATATATATATATATGTATATATAGATATATATGTATGTATATATATATATATATATATATATATATATATATATATATATATATATATATATATATATATATATATATATATATATATATATATATATATATATATATAAATATATATATATATATATATATATATATATATATATATATATATATATATATATAGCGAGAGAGAGAGAGAGAGAGAGAGAGAGAGAGAGAGAGAGAGAGAGAGAGAGATAGATAGATCGATCGATAGATGGATAGATAGATAGATAGATAGATAGATAGATAGATAGATAGATAGATAGATAGATAGATAGATAGATAGATAGATAGATAGATAGATTGATAGATAGATAGATAGATAGATAGATAGATAGATAGATAGATAGATAGATAGATAGATAGATAGATAGATAGATAGATAGATAGATAGATAGATAGATAGATAGATAGATAGATAGATAGATAGATAGATAGATATTTTAAACTGCATTATCTTATTATTTATTACTAAATTGAATGTTTTTCTTTATTTGGGTCGTGACTTTTAATTAGGTTGATATGGTGGTTCCTGAAGTCAGTTCAGTTGAGAACCAATGCTCTAATAAGCCAATTTTTGAGATCAGCTGCAAAAATTAATTATAACAATCAGGAATAAGTGATACTAATTTGTGTTAGTTTTATAATGTATACTATTAAAAAAAAGATATATTCTAGCTTCTAGCCTACTGTATGTTCAAAAATACTTACGAATCCTGTAGTATTTCTCTTAACTTAAACGTTTTTTGATCATTTCAAATTATGTACGCCGTACAAATTTTTTGTAGGGGATAAAATAAATAAAAAAATAGACACTCGTTTTTTGTTTGACCGATCCCGTCATGTACATGTCTTTAATCCGGGTCGTCTAGGTCACTGGTAGCAGATGACAACGTCATAGTAGATTGCAAATATTGTCACTCTGTGCTAGCAAATGTCAAGCATTTATTTTTTGTGAATAGTGTGGCTCTGCCTATAAAGCATGAATAGCACAAGCGCGTCTTGTTATACGCATTTGTGTTTTGAATAAATAATAAACCAGTCATAATCTTGAAAGTAAGCATTAAAAAACCGACAAGTGTGAAGAGAATAACTCAACAATCAGGTCAACATAATAAAAGAATCAAAATATATTCTGTGTGGATTAAATTGATAAATAAGGTCTTTATTTTACGTTTTGTGTTCCGTGTAAAAAGTATGTGAAGGTTGCTGCTAGTGGACTGCTACGTAAAAAAGCAACACAAATTTACTGCAAGAGTGTCAAAAAAGCAGCAATGTCACCAAAATACAAATATAACTATACCTTCCATTGCACAATATATTGAAAAGAAAGTCAGAAAGTACAAGCAGTGTAACCAATGCAAACTAAAAACCTTTAAGAGTCCAAAAAATAAAGTATTTCTTCTACTGCAACTTTTACTGAGCAAAAAGTCAAGTAAGTCAAACGAAAAAATCAGCAATGTAACAAACAAGTCCTTTTGCCTCTGTTGCCAAAGTAACAACAGATCTACAGGTTTTTGTTCAGTAACAGTAAAATGTTTACATTTTTGGTGGAAGATTGTTTCTCTCTGTAGGTTGATTTCTGTATGTAAATTCTTTATGTAAATTTGCCACACTAGTGGACCACTTTACCACACAAATAAAAACCAAATGACACCTGGTATTGCCTTTTTCTGTTGTTGAAAAAAAAACTTCACACCACGCTGTGCATCCCGTTTGCCTCTGTGATATTTAACTTTTGATAATAGTACACAAGCAGATTTGGCGCTCTCTTTTGCCAGGCAAGCAAGATGCAGCAGCAGGCCAGGTGGAGAGAGGAGAACTATCCACATATAGATGCATCGCTTTGAGGAAATTGGCGTAGGGGTGAAACATCGATCCCAAGACAATAGAATCAATCTGGTCCAAGTACTTGCTTGGTAGTGTTAATATTGAGATTTGAATTGCTTCACCCTGGGCATCACGGCGGCGCAGTGGCTAGCGCTTGTGCGGCACAGTTCTGAGGTCATGAGTTCAAACCTCCTGTGTGTGGAGTTTGCATGTTCTCCCCGTGCTCACGTGGGTTTCCTCCGGGCACTCCGATTTCCTCCCACATTCTGAAAACATGCATGTCAGGTTAATTGGCCGGTCCAAATTGTCCTTAGGTGTAAATGAGCGGGATTGTCTGTCTCTGTGTGCCCTGCGACTGGCTGGCAACCAGTTCAGGGTGTCCCCTGCCCACTGCCCAAAAATAGCTGGGATTAGCTCCAGCACCCCTACTAAGAGGTGCAGATAATGGGTGGATCGATGGATTGATGCTTTATCCATTCCTAGCAAGAGGGGAAAGAACAAAGAAAGATGCTAAAAGAATTGTGTGTTTTGTTTATTTGGTCGATTAAAAAAAATGGTTTGAACAAATTATATTTGTTTTATCCTACATAATCTGTCTTGCGAGTAAATAGGTGCCACATTTTATTTGTGAGGTTTATTATAGCTTAATAAGGGCAATTGCAATCATGAAAAAGGGGAGCAATTGGTTAAGGTTGACAGGTATGATTACTACTAATGATAATCATCGTTGTTATCATCACTACAGAACGTCCACTGACCTCCTGTCAACGTTTTGCAAATGCAGAAAGCCCGAAAACATCACCCAGCGACACGGAAAAACGTCTTTTACTCAGGCTTCCCCCGACTTTTGCCCACTCTAATGCAGATGAGCATTCTGCCCCATTCAAGTCAACCAACGGGACACATCTGTGTGGACGACATGCCACTGGCACCGAAGCAGCACATTTTCATATGCTTGGAAACATGGAAGCTGGGTACTCTTGCAGGGCACGGTTGCTTACATCCACGTTCTGCAGTACACACAAACAACAGCATCATACAGTATATGCACAAATTACACTTGAATTAAGAACAGCACTACAAATTATATAGAAATATACTTTTACGACCCACATATTTTTTTGACAAAGATGAAATAATACAACTGAGCATTTTGCAGTTTAGTCCTAGTTAGTGGGAGGGTCATGCTCAGGTGGTGAAACTTTTTTAAAAAATGTATTCTGTCGAAAAATGTGGTCAGTAATATAATCCATGTACTATGATATTTTAGTCATGTAACTTCCTACTTCTACCGACTTACTGCAATACCAAATATGCTCGTAAATGACAAAATAAACTCAATGTACACAACCGTTCAAAAGTTTGTGATTGCTTGGAAAATCACATTCTTTGACAAAAGCAAAGCTTTATTTTTTTATTTTATTTTTTTATTAAAATACATTATTTATAATCTAATGTCTCAAGTATACGTTCTACTCAGTCTGAAACTCATTTTATTAATAAAAAGTGTGATTTTTCATGGAAAACATACAATTATCTGGGTGACCCCAAACCTTTGAACAGTAGTGTAAATAAAATTACCATATTTTGTTTAAGACGAATGAGCAATGCAACCTTGAACAAGAACTAGAGGAAACCAATGTCAGGTAGTTGGTTGTAGTCCTACAACAAAGTGCATACATCTTAACCACTTAGTATATATAGTTTATTAAGATATGCCATGTGTGAGCCTCATCTCTTTATCCTTTTAATGCCAGTGATTGAAATTATAATTGACATAATTTGTCTATTGGTGCATTATGTTTATGGAAATCGACCTAAATGCTGCAATGTAATCTTTAGTATTACTAAATATACCTGTGATGTAATTATGTCCTTTTTCATTAACTGTAACGAAATACAATTACTTTTTTGTAACCCATTTACCCAACACCGTAAGATGTATTCTCTTACTCCCCAACCGTGATTATGCTTGGCTATTTTTGACAATCACCATCGTCAACATCTTGTAAAATTGGGGACAGTCACGTCTAAGTGGTGTATTTAGTTCTAGTTTACGCCACTGTTTATCTTTGGACACCGTAATAGAATAAAGCAGGGTTGGGCAAGCCGACCACATCCGGCTTTTAAATATGGCTTGCCAAATGAAAATTGTGAAAACAAATGACAACATATTCCATGACGTGTGCCTAAAAGCTAACAAAATCAAACGCCGTGGTGTTTATGCATATTACAGTTCAATGTGTTTGTGAGATGCCTGTCAGCTATTGATCATCGTGGGAGGTGTCAAAGTCAAATGGATGGAAAGGCCAAATAGAAATATTAAGCGACAAGCCAAGTTCTGGAGTGATTAAACGTTGAATCCCTTTTTTAACATGGTCTAGTGAACTTAATTAAATCTACTCAAGGGCTAACAAATATATTTTTACAATTTCATTTTTAATACATAAACTAAATACGTTTTATTCACGGACTATATTTTACATTTTAGCAAAAGCTTGCTAAAATCAGATGAAATTAAAAAAAAAAATTCTATTATTCTCTAATCTCTACAATAAAACAAAGTGCAAGCAGAAGTTACGTACAGTAAAAACAAGTTCTCAACGATTCCTGAGTAAAAAAAAAAAGTATGTGTGGATGCTGGCTTGTGGCCCGTGGGCTTTGTCTTTGACATATGTGTTCTACACGATAATAGATGATTATTGGCTCGTGGTTTGCTCTTTTTAAGAAAAGGCAAAAGTGCTAGCCCCACCTAGTGTTGCCCACTTCCTTCTCCTGACTCAAGTGGGAGAATAAAATGGAGAAATATTGTGTTCAAGTTCAGGCTTTGGTAACAATTAAACTGTTTTGTATTGGTCCTCCTGAGGACTTTATTTTTTTCCAACTGGAGAATGTGGGCTCTTTCCCTTTTTTTCAAGGCAAAAAGATTATTCTGCAGTCTTGCATTTTAACTAATGTACTGCGACTAAGACAAGCAATTTGACATGTAGATACCAGGCAGAGACGTGCAACCTATTTCCTAAATGAAAGTAGTGTCGGGCCGGTGATTTCATTCAATCAGGGTGTATGTATGTAGGTGTGAGACTACCGGAAGGTTTAGGACCGCAACCTGTTCAAGTGTGAACGAGTGCGTGCCACTGTGGAAAATTCCGGTAATTGAATAAAAGTGGCAACTTATTTGAAGGAATTCAATTGCGATTTGTGAGGCGGTGCAAAGGTATATTGCTGTAATACAGCAGCAGCCCAGTCACTACTTACCTTGGGTAACCATAGCAACTACTTGGGACGACAAGGGTTGCTTTGACAGGAGGCAGGTCAAGGGGTTGAGTGCAGTTTGACAGGGAAATCAAATCTGCTCATTGCGTGGACAGCAGCTTTGGAAATTGATGTCCAGCAGGAGGGCGGACATGCACTGAGATTTCCTTTGGAGGTTTATAGCCCAGACTTAAAAGAAAATTCTATTGGCCACTCTCTATGTGACAATAACTATCTGGCCAATGATTCCAGTAAAAAAAAAGAATGTCACGTTAAAAGGTTGGATTTATTCCAACCTACTTTCTTCCAATCAGTTTGAAATCGCGTGATTTGTGTCCTTTGCTGAAGCAAACCCACAGGTGGTCACTTATTCTGTTGTAGCCATGGCAACTGCCCACGGAAAGCCGTCAGCGTTTTAAAGACAAGGGGAAAAAAACCTTTAGTTACCTGTAGAGGTGCAGCTCCCTGGTTAATACTAGGCGTGGGTGTTTCCTGGCCGCTAAAGTATGCAAAGTGTGTCTGTGCTCTCACTCATTAGAAACATTCAGAAGAAAATGGATACCGTGACCATCAGCCAGCTCAGGTGGACCGTATTCGCCCCTCGAGGTGGGCCCACAGATGGGCTCGAGCGCGAGGGGTTAGTTGGAGGGAACCTAGCGCGATCCTGGCACGGGGAGGACGAACCATCTGTCTGTCGGAAGCGCTCCGATTCAGACCCCTGTTAAGGCTCCTGAGCGCTCCCGCCTGCTACAGATGGACGGCTATCGCAGATGTGTTTGGTCATCACAGGGCTGCCACGCAGTGACACATCCCTGGCATAGCAGTACAGCCCTCAGTACAAAGGCAAGGATAGAGCGAAGCCCGTGCATTAATAGGTCGGATGTTTGCACAGCTTGAAAGCGTGAGAGAGAATTGTGGGGATCTGCCAGTTGCTGATATTTGCACATAATGCCGATATCAAATACATTGTACGTCTTCATACGAGCTTATTTCATTCCAGGATCTTCCTCTTAGCTCGAATTGCTCATGTACTGTATATACAATATATTTTTCCCAATATGAAATGAATAAAAACTACTTAACTGCATACCGACCTCCCAAAAGGATTGAAGTGAACACAAATAGCCAAAAAAAAACAACTCCTCCTGATCACTAAAAACCCATTCAAATAATAATTGAACATAAAAAAATGTGATAAGAAAAGATATTAACCAAATAAAATGCAAGTTTATTATGAGTCACCACAACAGAGGTGTGTGTGTTGATGATACGTTAGCACTTACTGTACACTTAAAATTAAAGTGTAACTTGATCGTGAAAACACGAAACTTTTTTCAGCCCAGTTTTTCTAAGGTTTTTGTTTGTCTGTTTCAATTTTCATTCATATGTATATATGTATATACGCAAGGAGATTTGTCTCGTCCTACCCTTCAAAAAGTTCCGGGAATGTGTCAAGTTCGCCACTTTTTCTGGATGTTTTTTTTTTTTTTTCAAAGAAAGCAACTACTTCCTCCCACATAGCCAGCAACTCTCTAATCTCCTTTGCAGATGCTAGCTTCTTTGGTGTTTACACCTCATGATATGCCACATCAATTGCTTCATTTTCAATTATCGTTATTCTTCTCACCTGCTTTGCTATCTATTCTGTAAGAGTTTTTTACATCACGTGTTGTAGGAGAATGTGACAATTCAAGATAATGATTACAAAAACGAGCACATATTTACTACTGCGCCCGATGGAAACGCAAATGAAGAGTGTGTTGCATAAAATGTGAGCCCTATATTGGCAAGGCAACCATACTGTAGAGAATAGTGCCAGATTGCAACACAGATGTGTATTTATGTGTTGTTAACATTAATGGTTTTGGCGGTAATTGACCAAATTGCATTTGGTTTTTAGTGTTCATTGAGGACATTGATGCGGATGATTACGGAAAGAGAAGTGTAGCGTTTTGTATGGATAACTTCCACTGCCTTTCAATTCTGGTGTATACATTGAGAGCTTGATTTGTGGGTGAACTTGGATCGATATATACAGCCCTACCTTGAGCCATTTTCCAGCTCACTTTGCATCAATATTGGAACACTCACCAAAACACAATCAAACCCTTTTGTTTCTTTGTCTATTCTCTCACTACCTTCACTTGACCGCTTGACCTCCTTGTCCAAACCCGCTAGCTGTTGCAGCATCACTAATCTGGTGGGATGAGGCGCAGCATCTTGGCTGGGGGTTTCTGGAAGTGGATTTGTAAGAGAAACACCAGTAAGCCCCGCTCCCCGCCGTCTTAATGGCAGATTAGAGCATTAAGTCGACAAACACGTAGCTGCTGTGGAGGAAGGAACAGCGGTGAGGTGGAGCACATGGAGCTGACATCCATCAAAAGAAATGCTCGCGAATGAAAGAAGCCCTGCTTAATGGCCTACCTGTTGATAAACTGTGAGCAGGGGAAAAACACATCAACATAATTTCTACCACACACTGACGACATTCAGGGGAATGACCTTTTCCGAACGCCAGGATTGACTGCCGCTACTTGAAGCATGCATGCCCTTTTCAATTAAAGGTTTTGTAATTATGCTTTCAGTTAAGGTCACAAAATGTTTTAAATGTCTGGAAATGACACATATGTGAAGAAAAACGTTTGTTTTCTAAATATTCTTAGCAATGCAAATGCTTTCAATATTGACTGCATCAGTCAAACCCTTATCGCTGTTAGTCTATGTAAATGAGGCAAATTGAGATTCATTTCTAAATGCGTGATAAAGAATTGAAGTAAATCCCACAAAATATGCACAACCAAGCACTACATCTTTAACAATTAGCTATTTTAGCTATTCAATTACACCTGGCCAAATAAAAGATTTCGTTTGAATTTTTATCCACTTAAAAATGGGCTAAATAAAGAAAATAAAAAATACTAAATTGTCAAATGAAGGCAAGGAATTTGAGAATTTTATTTGCCACACTCACTCACATTCTCTCTAAACTTGTGCTAATAAAACGTATAAATTATAAAGTAAGAAAAAGAAAATTAATGGAAAGACACATTTACAATTGATACAAATTATTTGCTTTGGTGAGGGGCGAGCTATTAACAGCTATATTTTGTGTAATAACTATGAATGTCAATTTTAGGTAAAAACAAATTTAAAGTGAGTTATTGTTTTATTTTTTAACTTTTGGCAAGTTTTTTTTCTTTAAAGAAACGTAATTCATTAAAAAACACAATAATGAGTCAAGAAAAGTTAATTTATTTCACACAACATGAGGATCACCTAAAGGGAGCTGTTATGATTGTCCGCCATTTTGTTGCTAACGGTACCCCAAAAGGCTGGGGGAAAAATGAGAAGGAAAATGGTGCAGATTGGTCACTTTGAGTCTCCGTAGTTTGTAAGCCTCCTTATGCTTTGTAGCACACATTTTGAGTTGCACTACACAATACAGTGACATCTAGTGGTCAAATATTATACAGTATCCCTATAAATTGGGATTGGTAGGGCTTTTTGTTGTGTAGGGAGTGAATTGCTGTGACGGTGAATGAATAATTTATTGGACTGTTTTTCCAGGGTCGCTCTCATCAAATTTTCTCGAACAAGTGATTTGTTAAAAATTGATTGTCCAAAATGAATATTTAAATCAAAATTAGCGGGGCAGCCCGAAATTCATATTACAGTCACTTGTTCTCACTTGGGTCAAAGGGCTGCTGGAGCCCGTCCCAGAACATGCAAACATCACTCCAGCTGGAATTGAACACAGGTCCCCAGTGCTACCTGGGCATTCACTGTGCCACGGCCATAATCTGATTCAACCAAAGATTCGAAAGGTGTAGCTTGAAATGAAACCACTACATACTGGTGCCAGCTTGAACTTTCAATACATTTATTCAGTACAATTGTGACATGCAGTTTGCTAGCTACGTTTAAAGCCCAAGTACCCCTTGGTTATAGAAATAAAGGGTAAGCTTAGGAATTGTAAAGATGCTTGAGTGGAGGGTGGATCGCGTACTGATAGCAGTGGCATGCAGTCAGGCAAAGCATGTGTGTTATAGGGTGGTCAATAAATTATGCACCGCTTATCCTCAGTCGGGTCGCGGCGGTGCTGGACCCCCTCCCAGTCATTTTGGGCAGTGGGCAGCGGATACCTTGAACTGGTTGCCAACCAGTCGCAGGGCACACAGACAACTCACACGTTCATACACACCTAGGGACAATTTGAACTGGCCAATTAACCTGACATGCACATTTTTGGAATATGGGAGGAAACCCACGCAGGCAAGGGGAAAACATGCAAACTCCACACAGGGAGGTAGCTGGACTTGAACCATGAATCTATGCTCCATGGGGCTGCGCGCTAACCACCCAGCCGCCTGTCAATGAATTATTTTAACCAAAAATGAATTGACCAATTAAATTAAAGAACCGAGTTAATTTTTTTTTAAACTGATATTGCCTTTATGGAACACCACATTTGTGTTTCAGATAATTATATAACAGAAACAGAATGAAGAACCTTTACAGCCGCATAGTTTGAAGGATTGACTACATAGGAATTTTAAGTGAACTATTTCAACTATTTTTGATAGTTCATTATAATTTAATCAAGACAGACACACTCTCAGATTTAGGGAGTTTTCTTTTAATAACAATCTACTAAAGAAACTTAACCACAACACAAACAAACAGAACAAAATGAAACAGAAGGATAGGAAGTGAAAGGCACATTGCCTCACCGGGGCTGAAAAAGGGCCATGTCCCTTTTTTGCAGTTGATCTGGACTTCAGGACAGTTTGTCCTCATCCAGGTGATTTTTTGCGCCTTAACCCAGAAAAAACTGAAATGTTGATTGTTGTTCCAGCTCATTGTCTTGAGTTGTTTTCAAACACTGCCCCGAACCTAGACAAATATAATATCACCCATAGTGACTCGGTCAAAAATCTAGGTGTTATATTTGATCCTAATCTGTCGTTTCAGCTACACGTGTAAAATATTACTAGAATATCCTTCTTCCACCTCCGTAACATTATGAAGATTTGTTCCATGCTGTCCCAATCAGATACAGAGGTTCTAATTCATGCGTTTATTACTTCTTGGCTTGATTACTGGTATATATTGCTTTCTGGTCTCCCGATGTCTAGCATCAAAAGTTTGGAGCTGGTTCAAAATGCAGCAGCGAGACTCTTGACTAAGAGAAAAAAGATTGAGCATATTACTCCTGTATTGGCCAAATTGCACTGGCTCCCAGTCAACTTAAGATGTAACTTTAAGGTTCTCTTACTAACATACAAATGTTTGCATGGACTTGCGCCCTCTTATCTCTCAGATTTGTTTTCCCCCTATGTTCCTGAACGGAGCCTCTGCTCTGGAAATGCCGGTCTACTTGTGACTCAGAGAGCCAAGAAGAAGTCTGCAGGCTCGAGAGCGTTCTCCATCCAGGATCCGGTCCTCTGGAATGCTCTACCTCCGGAGATAAGAACTGCAACCTCCGTGGAAGTTTTAAAATCTAGACTTAAGAACCACTTCTATCAAATAGCTTATGATTATTGCCCACCTCGTACTTTTCTTCACCTATCTTTTTCCGACTCCCTGGCTGGTGGTGATACGAGGTAGAAGGGCGATTTGTGATGAGTCAGCGGACCAGCGTCTGGACCTGGTGCATGTCAACGCCTGCATCAATCAGCCGGCAGAGATGGGAAGCTGCGTCATTGCTGTTATGGACTTTTTGGACTATGTGACACGCTTAAGATGTCGTTGCTGTCATGCACTTTCCAGACAAATTTCAACATATTACCTATTCTTCTCTTTAATTGATGTTTACTATGTGTACTGTTTCCCAATGCTAAATCTATTCCACCCTGGTCATACTGGAAGGGGGATTACCACTTGTGAGGCGCCTTCTCAATGTTTCTTTTTTCTTCATGAGTTTTTCCTTGCCTGCATGTTGGTTTAAGATCAGGCAATGGTGTAATTGTAATCCTGTACAGTCCTTTGAAACTATTTTTTGATTAAGGGCTACACAAATAAATGTGACTTGACTTGAGGTAAGAAAAACAGCGAGAACGGGAAGAATCTCGCAGCCTCAAGATCCTGGTGTGACTGGACTCCAAACCCGATGATCCCAGTCAGCCATCATGGAGGCCGCATGGAGTTTGAAATAGAACAAATACCTGGAGCAGGCTGTGTTTATCTTCCCTACGCGTGTAAGGCACAGCCTCACTTTTTATCATGTAAATATCAAATTCTAAATGTTAAAATCTTGTACGCCACCTTTTGACAGCACACAGGGTCGAAAAACTGCATTGCCGCTGCCACAACAGTTTTTGTTTTTTCTGGTTTCTTGTTTTGAGATTTTGTTTGTAGTTTTGTGGCTTCTTGTTTGTTCGTGACTATTTTCCTTGTATTTCCATCATGATTTTTGTTTCTGGTTTGGATATTGTCAGGTTTGATTATTAAGTACTATCCTTATTTGGAGCATCATTGCCTCAATTCCTGCTTCCCTTCACTTGGGTCCGCCCTCTGAAAGTGTATTAAAAATGTAATCAATGGTTATTTTTATAGTGGGTTTTTTTCCTTATTTACTTCACAATTTTTAGGGTATTCTTTTTAATCATAAAATTTTCCCATTATACTATTATGAATATTATTAACACAAATACTATGTAACTTATTTACTGTGCTAAGCGTCTGCAGATGCAGAGTGAGTCACGCTATTATTTTGTCTCATGCCAGAGGGCCATAGTGTGGCACACCTTATCTCCAAATAATAGAATTAGTTATAGCATTAGCAAGCTCACAACAAGTCAAGCCATTCAGTATTTTTTTTCTCGTTGCATGGACTTTTATCATAATGTCTGCCTATTGATGCTTTGATTTAAAAAGAATAGTGTTGACTTAATATATGATTGAAAAAAAAATCTATGCTGCAGTTTATACATGCCTTTCTTGCTCTGCGAATCAAATGATGAATAAGATGCAGGCTCATTTATTTGTAAATCTGCCTCAGTGTCACTGACTGATTCATAATGACAGGCGCAAGTGAAAAGTACAAAAGGTACTAATAGAAGCGACACATATTAGCTAAGATGCACTTTCCTGCCACGGTCCCACATAGACTGCTTGTTAATGCTAAGTGCTGCTAATGGCTACTACAGCTCACATGTGACCTACTTCATGTCTCCTTGATGAGCTGCACTACAGTACGGCACAGTCTCTTAGGCAGACTTTAAAATAACATCCGCTTAATCCTTAGTTCACCATGTAATGTAATACTTGACGTCTATACGTCGCAATTGGAACATTTAATAGTGATCCTAAATTTCCAGTGCCATGTACAATGTGTGCATTAAATGTTTATTTGAGCAGAATGTGGCAGATCTTTCCTTTTTTGTTTGTCATCAACCTGGCATTTTCCACAGTCTATATTTTTATTTAATGACACATTTTGTCTTGGCTTGTTAAGTACTGAGAAAAAAAAGTTTTCTGGTGTTTAGCTCTGTCTTTCTTTGACCCTCATTTGAAGCACAATAAACAGTTGCTGGGGTTGCCTTCTTGAATGCGAAACACCTGCTGAGCAGCAAACTACAGACAGCTTTTTAGCAGCACAAAAACAATTGCTTTTTATTCCCTAGAAGCTTTTGAATTCATATCAGACCATCAATGAGAACAGAATAATGGAATTAGATTATGAATGTAAAATGTGTTTTATTTTTAAGTCATTTGATGCCCGTAACATACAAATACGTTTTCAGAAGCATTGTTCCTGAGTGTAAAAACGTAAAACTATGTTTTTCTTGTTGTATTTAAAAACATATATTATAAAGGGTTTGTCACTGCTTACTGGGACGTATCAACCCTGTGGGAATGATTTTAGGATGAAAAATTACAATTAGACAGCAGGAGTGGCTTTGATCAGATGATTGTCCACACTTTGAGGAAGGCCAACTTCTAGTGTTACTTCCGGTATCTGGTGAATGAGTGTGTGTAGGCAGTCCCATATGGCCAGTAGGCGGAGTGAAACAGTGTGATGGGAGTCGCAAGATATGGAAAAATAATATTGGGCTGTTAACAGAGCAATAAATGTGACAAAGTCCCATCATCATCAGATGGTTGGAGAGGGATGACGTTTCGTGCACGTCCGCCAGAACGCGGCCATCCGAGGGACCGGAATCCTGTGCATATTATACATCAGTTTTGTGTTGCAATAACATATAATTGCAATAACATATAATTTGAGTGCCAGGCTGAGGAAGACTATAGTGACTCAAATTGACCAAACCACACCGTTTTCCTTCTCATTTATTTTGTCTAGCTTTTCACAGCGTGTTTAAGGGTACCTGTAGCAGGAAGATGGCGGAGAATCATGTTAGCTTTCTTCAAGTGAGCCTCATGTTATGTATAATAAATCCAAATTTCTCGAGCTACGAGTATTTAGAAAATGCACTGTTTTTATGATAGTTAATGTATTTTTGCTTATAATTTAAATCTTTGACAATTTTAGGTTCAAAACTTTGGGGGTGTTGGACACCCAAGAAATCGGCCTGGTTAAAACACGTACAGTGGAACCTCGGTTCACGACCATAATCCGTTCCAGAACCCTGTTCGAAAACCGATTTGTTCGATCACCGAAAATCGTTTTTCCCATTAAAAGTAATGTAAAATCGTTTTAATCCATTCCAACACCCTGAATGTTTACCATGAACGTAAACATGAAGCTAACCCAGGCTAATCGTACGTTCACGTTAGCGTAATCTTCCGTACGAAAGATTACGCTAACATGAACGTGTACAACTAAAAAAATCAGGTCGTTTACACGTCATTAAGCACCCGGGTCTCCACAAAAAGTGGTGAGCGGTTAAAGGATAAAGGAAATAATTATGAATAGGATTTCTTACCTTTGTGAAGGTCTGCAGAAGCCATGCTCTATTCCCTCGAAAGAAGGGAAACTCGCAAACCTTCTTCATTTTGCTATTATTTCTTTCTTAAATGCAATAGTTGTACGCACTACTCTTCTTTTTTCACCTGTAGCAACTTTGCTGCTTGCACCGACCTTCTTCAGAGGCATAATTAGGGGCTAAAACACTCCGTTCACCGATATTAAAAGCCAAAGCGAAAAGAAGTGCGCGCGCACGTCATAACAGTTCTTCCTGAGGGGTGGGGGCAATCTACACCCGTACGCCGCTCAGCATCGCACCCCAGCGTACCGACGTTCGAACTCCGATTTTTTGAACGAAAAGCGAAGCAAGAATTTCTCTAAATTTTTGTTTGAGAACCGATTTGTTCGAACTGAGAGGCGTTCGAAAACTGAGGTTCCACTGTATTTAATTTTCATTTTCATTTAACTGATTTAAGATTATTCAACGCTCTTCAGAAGTGTCACTTTGCATTACACTTTGTGGGGAGCAGAAACAACATTACTACACCATTCCCAGTTTATACTCATTTTAGATCTTATGGAGTAAACTCACACATAGGCTACAAGTGCAAAAGAAGAAGCATACAACTTTTTAGACAATAATTCATATTCAACACTTTAAAATTTCACACTACACTTTATAGATTAAGCTGTGTCGCCTGATCTTGAGGGTTGCGAACCTGTCAATAACCTTTTGGTGGTGCACATGGTCAAGCACATCTTTTTCAATTGCAGCCAGGTATAATCACTGTATATCCTACTCTCTCCGTAATAGACTGGAGCCTCCACAAAAAGAGGAGCTGGGGGGCGGAGAAGTAGGGGTTGCCGGGGGGAATCCAATGGACTGAACCATTTCAAGACGGTGGAGTATTTCTGATTTGTTTTGTTTTGTTGATTTGTTTTCTAGCGTGCTTATTCATATTTAAGCCTATCCAGTCCTTTATTTAGGAAATTATTTTTTAGAACCCCCTCAAAACGGGCTGGCTAAGCCCATGATTCATTCAAACAAATATGATTTTTCAGTCAATTACGTTTTATTTTTTTTTTCATTTTTACCTCTAGGAGGCTCTAAATATCACACAATGTCCCTTTAACCTACTTACAAATAATGTATTTCCATGCAACCAATATTTATTTATCCATTCAAAAGTCATTGGTAGATACTGAACGACAATAGGGCAAGAGGTCCAAAAAAAAACACCCCCATTTTGGAGGTTCCAAAACATTATGGTCATCATCTTTCCCAATTCATTATTTTAATTCATTACCACGAGGATTGGGATGAATACAGATGTAACTCAGTTAGCCAATTCTCTTTTTTTTTTCACTCTTAAAAAATTTATATATATATATATATATATATATATATATATATATATATATATATATATATATATATATATATATATATATATATATATATATATATATATATATATATATAAATCCTGTGCTTTTCTGGAACATCCTGGCTTTTGACCTTCCTCATCTGTTAATAGCTTCTCTTCAACCCATAGGTTCTTCTCAAGTTTCTCGTGCTCCTTCTTTCCGGATGTTGGCGTCAACTGGTATCGCCACATCTATTATCACTACCCTATACTGCACCACCATTATGTCCGGTTGGTCAGTCAGGAGCTGCTTGTCATTCTGCAAGCTAAAAACCCACAGGATCTTGGCCTTGTTCTTCTCAGCGACCTTCTGTGCTATGGCCCATTGGGATTCGGGTACTTCAATACAATGCTGGTTGCAGATGTACTATCTCAACTACTTGGTCGTGCCTGATCGAGCTAGCATCTCACACCCGCCACTATGTGCTTTTTCAGGGGAGTCTTTGCATAATCCTCATCTTGGGTCTGATCTACTCTGGTAGATCCTGGCCTCAACATTTGTTATTATGGCAAACAGCCATAAATACTGTTTTCACTTGGCAAACTTATACCCACCTAACCAATCTCAATTTTAATGCAACCACACATACTGTACCCTTCTTTTTAATGTGACTATTTTAGGTCCTTCAAAAAATGTGCATAATTTGTACCAAAGGTATGGAAAGAGTTGAACACGTGAGCATGCGTGGGTGCACGTTTCACCCACCAGTGGTCTTGTACCTCCGCCGCCACGCGACTCGTGTTCCACATGAGTGGCTCCTTGTTTTGATGTGCGGGTTCCCGCTGTCTAATCTCGAGCGCGGGAGGATCGTCATGTGGGAGCGCACATTTCAGACCCTTCTGCAGCCTTGGTAATAGTGAAGGGAAAATTCCGTCTCTTTTCAGTGAAATGGCCCATTCGGCTTGGCTCATTGTTTCGGGTCCCAAGCGGTTCTTCAGATTTTGGTCTTGTTTTCAATTATATATTATCAGGGTAGCGCAGAAGTGCCACAGTGCGAAAGTCCAGAGTTTAGTTCCAACTACCACAGTTTCCTCATGCTGAGTTTGCATGTTCTCCCTGTGCATGTGTGGGCTTCCTCCAGGCACTCGGGTTTCCTCCCACATTCCGAAGGCATGCATGGTAGGTTGATTGGTGTCTCCCAATTGTCCAAAGGTGTGAAGGAATGAGTGAGTTGTCTGTCTCTGTGAGCCCTGCGACCTGCTGTCAACCAATTCAGTATGTCCCCTGCCCACTGCCCAAGAGAAAAAGAGAGAAAGACAAAGAGAGAATTAAAAAGAGAGAAACAAAGAAACAGAGTAAGCACTGATGAGAAAGACAGAAAGAGAGAGAAATAGAAAAAGAGAGATCTCGATAGAAAGAGAGCGACAGAGATAGAAAGAGAAAAAAAGAGAGAGGGGAGAAAGAGAGAGAGTTAAATAGAGACAAAGGACAAAAGAAAGACTGAGAGAGAGGGAGAGAGAGAGAGAGAGAGAGAGAGTAGTATAGCCCTTGATAACAAGACTTGAAGGGCTGTACAGACTATAAACTACTATTACACCACCCCCTGATCTAAAACCTACATGAGGGCAAGTAAAAACCAAAAAACATCAGCATGAAGACAATGAACACACAGTACACAGGAATATAACATAAAAATATGGGCAATAACAAAATTTCCAGCTGCCTGAGGTCAACATTATTCATAAGCTATTGAATATAAATGTGTTTTAAGACTCAAACACTTCCACTGAGCTTGCAGGTCAAATCTCAGTGAGCAGATTGTTCCACAACGCCAGGGCTCGAATGGAGAATCTCTCTCGAACCAGCGGATTTCTTCTAGGCTCTTGGTATCACTAGTAGACCAGCGTTTTCCGAGCGAAAGCTCCGAGCAAAAAGGGGTAATTTAAATCTGAGGGGGCAAATCCAAAATCTTAAACTGACAGAGAGCCGTTGCAGGTTAGCTAAAATCAGGGTAATGTGATCAAACGCTCTTTAGTTAAAAGCCTTGCTAGCATTTTGTACCAGCTGCAGGCCTTTGTTGCTAGATTTCGGGAGACCGGAGGGTAGTACATTACAGTAATCGAGACGGGAGGTCACTGTTTTATCCGCCAACGACCCATCACTAGTGACTTACAACCCACGAGTGGGACAATAGGGTCTTTTGAGACGTGCGGATTGTCACAAAAGCAACCCAATTTAGAAATCTCCAACAAAGCAGCGTGCTCCGGTATGTCCTTTTACTCTGTGTCTTTGTGATGCACTGCAGTATTTCTCATGGAAGAGCTGTGAGAAAATGCGATTCGGGGGGTTAGCTAGGAGCGTCCCCAGAAGAGGCTTATGAGACTTTTTTTGAATGCTTTGATCTCCATCGAGGTCGCTCACCCAAGAGTTAACGCTGGAGCTTTAGTAAGGACCTTCCTCTCTCTGCTCTCTGCCTGCTTTCGCCCTGTATTTGGGTTCAGATTAGCAATTCAAATGGAGGCTATTTGGATACGCTCACAGTTTTCGCCCCTTGGCTTCTCAGACAGTTTGATAATATTTTTGCTGAACCCATTTTCTTCTAACAACTGTGTGGGGGTTGCAAGGTGAAATTACTGGGGGGAGTACGGTAAGGGAGGGGTTTATAGGAAGAAACATTTTACCTTTGAAGAAATTCTATGCTCAAGTCAACCCAAAACATTATTCTTTACAATATTATCCTCAATGCCCCAACCACTTGTGAAAATGAAGCATTATTATCATTACATTGGTGGGATATGAATTAATTAGGAAAGTCAACCTTGTTCTGTTTATCTTGGGCTGCCAGTGGCGGCAGTAGCTCAGGAGGTAGAGCGCACGTCTTGGGATCAAGAGATCCCAGTTTGAATCCGGGCTCGTCCGTGTTACATGTCGAAGTGTCCTTGGGTAAGACACTGATAAGCAGGTTAGCGTCTTACATGGCTGCAATACAAGGCCGCTATTGGGAAATGTGGAGCACATTGTAAAGCACTTTTGGAAGTCATTGACTTTAAAAGCACTACATAAATGCAGATCATTTCATTTCATTTTCCATTTCGACACAGTCCCATGAAGACTACATCACAGTTGCTCAGGGTTCTGATAACAACCAATCAGTGCTCCGCTTAAAGGGACATTGTATATTATTTAGTGCCGCATTGAGGCAACAAAATAATAATAATTTAAATCAAACTATTCATTCGAACAATGAGCCAAACTACATGAACTATCACACTGCAATTTTTCAAATACTTGTAGGTCAAAAAATGTTTTTTAATTTTACATACCAATAGGCTCATCTAGAGGAAGCTGACATATTTTTCCAGCCATCTTGCTGCTATAGGTAACCCAAAACTAAAACCTCTATTAAAGGCTGGGCTAAAAAACGAGAAGAAAAATGTTGCAGTTTGGTCACTCTGGCCCTGCCTTTTTTGTATCTTTGTGCTCTGTAGCACTCGTTTTCAGTTGCATTAAAGAATACAGTGACATCTAGTGGTTCATATATTACAGTGTCCCTCCAAAACAATTTTTTTTAAGTGACAGTGTTTATAATTTACCACTAGAAATCGCTTATCTATCTATCTATCTAAACATTGTAGGTATGAAGAAGCGCATTTATTAAAAAAAAGTTGCTCTACAGATTAAAAAAAAAATTGTAAATATTCCTCATAACCCAAAAAAACATTATGGATGTGGATATTCAAACCTTTGTGAATTGCCAGAATCTGCTAAAAGGGGCCTAGAGGTGCCTAGTGCTTGAATGGGCCGCAGTCAAATGGCCAACTTTAGCAGCTAGCATTACAAGCTCTAGAAAAGGACAGTACATGTCATCCCCAATTCACTTGCAAGACCAGCTGTAGACTCTCAGTGACAGGAAAGGTGGTTGGATCGATTCAAACATTGATATTATCCGTACCAAGCAAGTACTTGAATCTGATCAATACTATTGATCCAGGAATTAATGCTTTGTTCCTCCACAAATTTCCTCAAAACGCCTTCCCTATATGTGGATGGCCCAGTCCTGCTCTTTCTCACCAAGCACCATTTACCATTCTCCAAATGCATGCCTGAGTGTTTGACTGACAAGCACACTTTTAGCACCTCTTCCTACATGGCCTGCTACTGCATCCTGCCTGCAGGGCACAAGTGAGGGAGAAATCTAGGCACCCAGCCCAAGCAGAAGCTAAAAATGACAGAGGCAAAAAGGAAGCACAGTAGGGTGTGGACTTAAGTAAGGAAAATTGTGTGGTTAAATTACCTGCTACTGTGGCAACGCCACAAACCGACATAAACACATGAAAAAAGAGAGCAACTAGCTCCAAGCAAAAATATAAATTGGTTGATTGTTTGGTTGGTTGCTTGCTTGCTTGGTCGGTTGGTTAAATAGTGATACATGAGTATAGGCCGTAAGTTTATTTGACCACAGCAGACCATGATTAGCAAAAAAACAGATGTCACCTCACAACAACACGTACTGTGCTAAAACTCTTGCAATGTCAATTCAAAGAACTCCTTTCTGTCAATGTTCTTTTGTGTCTCTCCGTCTCTCTCACTCTCTTAAAGTTCCTCGCTAGATTCTTAAGGACATATTGCTGCTGTGTTTTATGGCCCAATTTTTATTAAAATGACAAATGACCTGAAAATGTTTCCGTCAACTCTTAATATATCTATCAATTATGGAAATTTGCTGGTTAATGTAACCTCTGCAGACACAGAAATATAAAATTTTTAAAGTTAATATAGTCTTGTTTAACTTAGATTTTGTTACAAAAGACAGGCTTTCATTCGTTATCATCAATCACTTCTCCTCCTGAATCCTCACTAATAAAATATGGAATTTCCGGTTTGTTTCGTGCTCGGGCTGGGACCACTTCAATATCTGCGGGGCTCGGTTGGGCTGGATGTTTCAGGCCCGATCTTACAAGTCAAGTCAAGTCAATTCACAATTATTTGCATAGCCCTCATAAAAAAAATGGCTCAAAGGACTGCACAGATTCCAATCACACCATCCCCTGATCTTAAACCAACATGCGGGCAAGGAAAACTTAATAAAAAATGAAATAAACCTTGAGGGGCCTCACAAATCGAAACCCATGTTTAGCATTACTTTCCAGTAAATATGATATGGTGAGATATGATAAAAAAAAGGCAACAACAATAAATTGGTCAGATAATATCCCTTACAAGACCAGCAGCTGGTAGCTAGGGTCTGCTAGCATGGCCAGTGAAACTTCAGCGTGCAGTGTAATTCAACAAAATCACAGTCAGGCACTATACAAGGGCCATTTAGCAGCGAAAGCCAATTTAAAATGTCACCTGCCCGTCAATCAAGTCCAGTTGATTAACTCGGCTTGTTCATCTAAATGTATCGCGTCACCTCATCGAGCAAACTCAAAGCGGAGCTTTCATGCGCGGCGGACCAGGAACGGCGCTACCGTGCTAAGTCAGCGCTCTACTTAATAAGTCCTTTTCATTAAACAAGCCTTCATTAAACATTCATTCATTCACTCTCCCTCATTTGCATTTCCCATCCCATCATGAAACATTCATTTGTTCACATGTTCTCATTTGAACAACTTGTGACGCGTTCTACCTCTGTAAAACTACCTCTGTAAAAATGGACTGAGACAATTCGAAGTAAGTGAGAAGGAGCAAAGGGAGAACGATTCTTGTTGCTCGCCATGAAAACGATAGCGTTATTACATATGAAAGCATACAGGAGTGAGTCAGTTGGGGGCGTTACCAAAAAGCAGGACTGGCCTAAGCCTTCATGGAGCCTTAAGCAAAATTAGATTTGGGGCCCCCTACTTACTTGATCATTTCTATACCTACTAGAACTCATTGTACTCCAGGGGTGGGCAACTATTTAGAGTCAGGGGCCGCACGTGACATGTTATGCTTCTTTATGAATTTTGAATAGATTTGTTTCATCAAATTGCTTTTGAAACTAAAAAAGGTATATTAGGTCCCTGTTTTAAGCACTTCAATTGTTAGTAATACTGTAGGGATTTTTTTTTTTTGTATTTCTGAAGTCGGATTTTTATAGAAGATCTGTAGTTTTTTGTAGTGTTACTGTAGTTATATTTTTGTACAATTTTTGTAGTATTTCTGGAGTAATTTTTAATTCAGTATTTTTGTAGAATTTTTTTATTATTTTTGGAGTTTGTTGTATTTCGAAATTAGATTTTTGTTGTTGTATATCTGTAGTATATTCGTAGTATTTTTGTATTATTACAGTAGTCTTATGATTACATGTACAGTATTTTTGAAGTATTACTGTAGTATTCTTTTTTAGTATTTTTGTACTATTTCTGTATTGTGTAGTGTTTACATGTAAGAATGTTTGTTGTATATCTGTAGTATTTCTGTAGTGTTTTTGTAATACAGTGTTACTGTAGTTTTTCTATTTAGCATTTGTGTGATATTTCAATCAGATAATTTTTAGAGTATCGCTATAGGTGTAGTTTGCAGTATTTCTGTTGTAAACCTCTTGTCGGAGTATTTATGTAATAATATCTTGTAGTAGTTTTTTATATTTAGTATTATGTATTTATTTTTTTTAGTATTTCAGGAAAGTTATATTTTATGTATTTTTGTCATACTTCTTTAGTATTTTTTATTTAATATTCCTGCATTTGTCTTTTTTTAGTATTTTTGTAGTAAATAATTTCGTTGTAGTATTTTGTAATATAGTATTACTGTCATAGTATTTTTGTTGTAATTCTACTGTATAGTTTTTTTTATTTTCAGAATGAAAGCAAAATAATATATGAGGTCCCTGTTTTAAGCACTATATTTAATGTTTAGTTTTGGAGTTATTGTGTAGTATTTTTGTTGTATTTCTGTAGGAGTATTTTTTGAGTGGACACACAAAGTGACAATCGGGACAATGTTGGCACCAAAAAGTGAACCACTCTTCGGGGCCCCTAGTGGTTGCAGGGGCCCCAAGCACCCGCTTAGCTCACTTATGCCTTGGTCTGCTAAAAATAAATAATTAGTTACAGTTACTAGTTACTTCATTTAAAAAGTAATTGTGTTGCTCCCCCAGATGACTGACAATAGCGCGTTACTCTGAAGGTAACTATTTCAAATTCCCTCCTACAACTGTTAAAATAGCCAAATAATAAAATAGATGAATATGTGTACACCAAACTGTGAAAGCGATGAACCCCATCATATTTGTTGCCTTGTACAATCTTGAGACCTAACACAACTAACACAACTGAGACACTCCATATGCAATTTGTCCTTTTGTCTTTAAACCACTCAAAGATGTCCTCCTCCATTTTAGAGTCATGTCCAAGACTTTTTTCTCTCCATAGTTTTACAAATAAAAAGACTAAAATTCAGCAGTCTTTTACCGTAAAATCTGTATAAGCCCCTCTCCACGACCTGCCTGCGCGCACAAACTGACCCCCTGATTTCAGTATTTCATTTCATAGTTATAAATACGTCTTAAATGTGAGTATATACAATAGGGAGAATATCAGAATATCAGTTGGGACAGATTTTTAATAATCGGAATCTGTGCTTGCGACAGCGTCACTGCAAATGTATTCAGTTGTATTTTGTAGGTAGATATACACCCATCCACCATTCCAAAACATGGGTCTCCAACCTTTTTCAAGGTGAGAGCTACTTTTTGTTACTCATTAGTGCCACGAGCACCCAGTTTAATATGGATTTTTTTCAAATAGCAACTTAGCTGGATAGCTTGCAAAAAAGCTTAAAAGGCAGCTTAATAGTTAGCTAGAAAGGTAAATAGGTAAATATCTAAAGGGGAGCTAGATAGCTAGCTAAAAGAGTAAAAAGTCAACTAAATAGCCATATAAAAAGCTAAAAAGATATCTAGCGAGAAAGAAGGCCAAAATTTAGCTTGATAAATAGCAAAAAAAAAGGATCAAATGTTAGCTAGGTAGCATATAAAACATGCAAGGACACTTGTTAGAAAGCTTGCTATATAGCTAAAAGGCAGGAAGACAGCTAGCTACAAAACTAAAAAGATAGCCAGATAGCTAGCTAAAAAAAAAGCACATTTTTGCTCATTCGCGTTATAAAACTATAAAATTGTAAAAAAATGGATTTCCTGTCAAATAGATGAATAAATAAATGTGTTTAATACAGGAATAGATTCTAATTCGATTCTTTTGATTAATAGCTGGAAAATAATCATCGATACTCAAACAGAACTGGATGTTATTTATTTAAATTCCTGAAATATCAACATACGTTATTATGCTGTTACCAGGTTAATTATTTCAAAAAATTGACTCAGTCAGCCAATAAAAAATAATTTTACTAGAAAATCACAATGACCCAGCACTGGTGAGCTACTTCCAAAACAGGTCCGTGGGCACCTTAACTGTCTTAAGGAGACCCCCGGTCCACACCGTTCGATCAAGCAATGCCTCCTCAATGTAAAGGTAGAGTTTTAATTGGATACGGATTATAGAAGAAAATAATCCTCCCTTTGGAGTAATCCCAATCCATCCTTCATGACCTCGTCTCAGCCTTCCCTACTTTCAAGCAGCGCCGTCAGGGGAGACTGAGCCGGCCTTTGAGTGACAGCTTGTGTGATCCTCCTCCCGGGTGCTTTGCGAGAAGGAGCGCTGTCAACATGAATATTTTCCCCACATGTGCTTCGGTCACTGAGCGCCGCCACCACCAGGGCGATTCCGAGGAGGACGAAACAAAACAAAAATGGTCTTCGGCAACGGTACAACAATCGACCGCCTCACATCCTGTCAATCACTGTTTTGTGAGTGTCAGCATGGTTTTCCAATTGTTACCTTGCTACCTTGTTTTTCGCTCTTACACAGTAATATTCGACCACTAGATGTCACTGTATTGTATAGTGCAACCGAAAACAAGTGCTACAAGAGTTTTTACTCAGTGATTAAGAATCTGGTATCAGTATTGTCACACACTCGCCACTGCCCGTCAATGCCAAGAGCCGGCTTATCTCTGAAGAGCGGGATGATGCTTTACCCTGAAAAACAACGGCGAGCAGATGATGAAGGAGCTGTATCGAAGTCAGAGCAGGAGGCTTCTCTTACCAATGGTAACCTTGGAAACCAATACAATCTGTTTCATACAAACCCTACCCAAAAAACGGCCTTGGCCAAGACACTTCCTACAGGAAGTGGTCCCAGTTGAGGGCTCCCGGAACCGTAATGTACCTCTCAAAAATATGTTTATGTAGGTTTGGAGATTAAGGAAGTTAGAATTGAGATAATTTATCAATCTGAATGCAAGGAAAAATGTAGTGAAAAAAGAACAAATATTGAACATATACAAATCATAAAAATTGCTCACATTTCTTTCCATTTTGTTGCCTGTACTCTACTGATTTTGACTTTTCCATTTATTTTTATATGGAATCCGTCCTAAGAATATAAAGAAGCTGTATAGAGTTTAGAACTTGGTTTCTCTCTGCCGCCATCTCCTGGCCTAAAATCATAATCGCTACCTCAATCTGCTTATTATGACACGCGTGTAAGTACATGCATTTCGAATTAACTCGTCTTGTTTTTTTAAATCATTTTTCGGGTTTTGGTTGGAGTTTGGACTTGATAAATGCAGGCCTTTTCTTACTTTCACCATTTTCACGCTACGCGAAAAAAAAAAATGTGGGGACGGGCATGACCTCTCTTTCCTGCACTCCCCCCGGCCCCCATTCCTTAAAACGAATGTTTTCCGCCCGGAACCGCTCTGATAAAAGTAAGAATACAAACAGATAAACACATTTGGGCATCGTGAACACTTACTTAATGGATAAAATATCGAACTTTCAAAGTTTTAAATGGTAAATGGTCTGCATTTATATAGCGCTTTTCAAGTCAATGAAGATCTCCCAAAGCGCTTTACAATTTGCTTCACACTTACCTATTCACACACACACTCACACACACCTATAGGGAGTCAGCCATGCAAGGCTCAAAAATACCTGCTCATTTGGGGCATTAGGGCATCAGTGTCTTGCCCAAAGACACTTTGACATAACCAGGAATCGAACTTGCGACCTCTTGATCCCAAGACGAGCGCTCTACCTCCATGCCAAACATATTATATTCTGGGTAGTCGAATTGGGCTGCCATTATTTTGAACAGGACTGAATCAATAAGAACTGACAAAATAGGAACAATAATAGACCACAAACAGAAAAAAAAATGACGAAGAAACAACCAAAATATGACAGAAAAGAACCAAAAACAGCCTAAAAAACAAACGGTCACACATTTCTGGTGGTGGTTGAAGAAACTTCAGATGATGCACTACACCTTTTGAGTAATGAATCTGTAGCATAAGGAGTTTAATGATGTTGTTTTGAAATTCTTCATCTTGATGATGATATATTTTTCAATTAAACACTTTGATGAGCACAATGACAATAGAGGTGCGGCACAGTGAAGGGCAAAGCCCCCCTAAGGGCCTGATCAAGAAACTTTTGTTGAAATGATGTTCAAGTGACCTTGGATGTCAAGTTATTGGAGAACTGATCTTGAAATGTTCTTTATCAGTTTTAAAACTCCTCCTACCGGGTAAACAAAGAAAAGGATAAAATGCATCCATTAACCCCCCTTGTATGCCAAACTACAGCATTTAACAAATGTATCTCCTGTTTAGGGAGCAAAACACTTCCCTCTTTCAAGTTAAGATCTCAAGAATGAAAGCAACATGAGCGAGCTCGACAGTAGGCCGGTCGCAGCTATCAATCTGCAGTTTATCGGCCGGCTATCTCTCCGAGTCACAAGCACGGACACCTGCTCTCTGGACTTGCACGCAGGGAGCAGATGAGGCCACCTGAATACAAAGCAGCCATCCGGGGGTACAGGGAAGAACGCCAGACCTGCTTATAAACGTTAATTACACAGTAATATCTCGGCCCCTCAGAATGCGGCTGTTATTTAAAATGCAGGAGGGGTCGCAGCTGAATCATAAAAACAAGTCATTATGTGGTAGACCCTCTCAGCAAGGTCATCAAGGGAAAAGGTAAGTTCTTATTATGATTGTGCTGTTTTCCTTGCGATTAGGCATCATATAAAAGAACATCAAACTGGGAAAATATGGTTAGGTGATTTAAATTACACAACTCGGAAACAAGTATTGCTTAGAATTGTCTTCAAGATGAGATAGTCAATAACAGGGGTGGGCCTTCAGAGCCTGTAAGACCTTCTTTGCTGGCGTAAAAATAGCAGAATTACGTGATTTTGATTATATTTTGACCATGAACATTGTTTTAATTATTCCAAATTGTCAGTCAGCATCTTTGCATTGTTTAACCCCTGGTTGCGCTGCTCCAGACGTGTGTTTTCATATTTAAACATTTAACCAATCAGATTTCAGCCATTACTTCTCCCCAGGCTCAGAAATCTACCCAGAGGCCTTCAAAAACAATTCTGGAGACCTGGTGGCATAACATCAGGGTTCAATAAAGCTGTTATTTTAGCCCAAGGGTATCAAAATTGCGGCCTTGGGGCCAATTGTGGCCTCCAGTATCATAGTTTGAGGGCCCCGCTAATTATATTTAAGTTAAAGGGACAGTATGTATTATTTTACCACCAGATGGCGATGTATTCTGCCGTGCTACCGAAAATTCAAATCTTACGAACGATGGTCCGGAATGTATCTCCTTCGTAAGTAGAGGAGCTCTGTAGTCAAAATTCATTAAATCCCTTTTCCCATCCTCTACCTGTAGCCACTAATGGTATGTAACATGAATAATGCATGGGAGCAATATGCATTTTTGTATTACAAAACACAGAAGGCGACTGTGATCGCCCGCATGTGTTTCGGTTTCAAAGCGCGTACTCACCCCGGCACCTGATCAAACGTGTCAAACCTTAGTGCAGATCGGTGCCAATGGAGTAAGCGGGTGTGCAGACCCCGTGGAATGAGATGGGCTCCCCGTTCTGTCATTTTGTCCCTGTTAATGGTCTCGTGGGAATTCAGGCCATCTGGCCTCCGTTAGGTGGACATATGTTGTCATAACATTCCGTTTTTTCTTTGCGTTAATCTGTTGCCATTGATACAGTCAAAGTCTTTTGTCTGTTTTAAATGACAAATAAAGCAGAAATGGAATTATGATGACTAATAAATATGCCTTACAGTTTAGAGGTTGGTGGTTTCATAGCTCATCATTTCTGTGAGTTGTGACATTTTTTCTGCCCATGCAGACTCGTTTGCGGATTCCACAAACGTGTTGGTTGTTAGTCAATTATTTTTTCTTTTTCTTTTCATTTTTTTAATCAAACCTTTCATTTTGAACCTGTTTTAGTTCATAAACTCACCTTGCCATTCCTGAATTCAAATAAGAACACTATTAGGATTTTAATAGTTGATTAAAGTATGTTTTTTTTTTTTTTAGGGAGTGAAATCATTGAGCAATCCAGCTAAAATTGAAAATGTTTCTGTAGTGCTGTGGTTAGCACATCCGCCTAATACACGAAGGATCCCTGGTTTGAGACCGGGTGGAAACCTGCCTGTATGTTCTCCTGGACGCCACCAGGCTGTACTTGCCGAAGACACACAACAGGAAATGGTGCCCCCACAACCGTAGTGGTTAATGGATCCTATCAGACACTGATGATATTGGGATAATACATCAATGGCTTTAGAACTTGAAAAGAGAAGAGGAGCGGACTGTACATAACCCTGAGATACAAAATTCCAACCTGCTCTAAAAGGTCCTCCTCCAAGCCCTTTCTCTTCATTAAATTTCCTAGATTACAAAAGGCTGATCAGCTCTAAAGGGTTTGGACAACATAATTGGAAAATAGAACCCAGTATGTAACAAAGCATTATAGTCAAAATAACAAACTACAGTGCGATAGAAGTTAAAAACAAATGAACAACATTGAGCCAAAATTACAAACAACTGTGGGCAATAATAGTCAAAATAAAAACCCTGGCATCCTTAGCAAAATTCGTTGTAGGATAGTAGAAACAGAATAAGTGATTCACGTCTCATCGCCACTTCTTATATCACAGAAACAAATAGATTATAAGCAGTTTTTACTCTCTGAAAAACAAAATCACAAACATGAAATATTTACTACACCCACATATCGAGAGGATAAATATTTTAAACTATGGTTTGCTATCAAGTCTAATTGTTTGAACAGAAGCTGAACTGCACGGTGTTTCTCTATAGGCAAGAGCATACTGTATAAACCTTGCAACTTACAGCGATTTGCACAAATGCTGATATTTTTTGGTGGTAAGAACATTTATGGTTGGGGAAAAAAGCCCTTGTGAGACACCAAAAATGACCACAAAAAAAACTACCTCTGTAACCCTCTTGTTGTCTTCGGGTCAAAACGACTCGCAACTATGTTGATAAAAACCCATAAAGGTCCCCTAAATTATATTTTATTTAACTTCTTTCCTAGAATGGTCCCAGCAGTAGAAAAATGAAATGCTTTTATTCACATTTCCATGTAAGTTGTATATAAAAAATACAAAGATGGTCCTTAAAGGTGACGTATGTAAGTAAGCACAATATTCTACTTGCTGATGCCATCCTCTATTTTTGCACGTGCAGGTATACAAAATTCTTATAAGAGCTCGAATAAACTCTTCCTTTTTCATCTTTTTGGGGTTTTGGGTTGGCATTTGGACTGTCTGTCTATCTGTCTGTCTGTCTACAATTAAAGAAAACCACAACTACATCCATGATATCACTCTGTTCCCCCAAACCCTCATGCCTCCTTCCTTTTAGCATAATGCGCTTTGTGGCCAGAACACGATCATTAAAGTAAGATAAAAGCAGATATGCGTGGTGGGAAAATATACAAAAAAGGCTCTTTGAACTCAGTAGGGCATTTTTAATACATACTTAATAGAGAAAATATTCCATTTTAAACTTTTTAAGGACACTTAAAACTGTGCACCCCACCCTAAAACAAGGGACATCATGAGGGTTAAAGTCATACCTACTGTATAAGCCAGCAATTACACAGTTTGGGTTCAACAAAAAATGATATATAAGCTGCTGGTTGCTCTAGCCTAGTCAGTGATGGGTTGATGGTTGGATCGGTGGACAGACAGATGGACCGAAGGTTTGACGGATTGATGAGCAGACGCACGGCTAGATAGACAAACAAAAGTGGAATAGGAAAGCTTGATGAGGTTGAGAAAATAGTTGGATCGCTTTTTTTCGGGCATTCTCTAACACAGAGGAGGACCTCCTGAAGCATACCTAACAAAATTAAGTTACACTTAACTTTATTTATCTTTATAGAGCAGATTATTTTATGAAATGTTTTTTAGTACAAAACAAATACTTATATAAACTTTAAATATACAAAATATAGCACTGAAGCAACTTACGAACAAATTCAACTTACGAACGATCCCCCGTCTGGCAGCGTCTGTATTCAAAATATGCCCAGGAATGTTTTCCCCAACAACAATTCTGGTTCCAAACAAACACAAAAAGGACCAACGCTCAGTGTTTGTTTACCGTCTCCTCATAGAAGCCTCTGATTTCCCGTCCATTCGAGAGCTGCAGCGGAATAGAGTTTGAACTTTATGAATAATAATAAGTGGCTGAGGGGGAGATTTAGTCAAAGTGAATTCACCTCGCTGCTTCTGCTGTGGGTGACATCGCTTTCCCTTCTCCCGCTTTCGGTCTCTTCTCCTCCGCTGGGATGAGCGCTCACTGAAAACAGGAGGCCTGTCCCCTCGGTTCTCCATGACGTGGTCCAGATGAGGGGAGCAGCAACACAGCGTGATGTTTGAAGCCCCTGGAGATTACAGAACTGAGATATGGAAGGTGAGAGATCTTAAGTTCAAGTGCAAGACGATTAGGTTGCAACTGTGCTCTCAGAGAAGGAACAAAACAGAGCCGCTATGATCTTGTGTCAGAAAAAGCAGCACTGTTGGAGCAGGGCATTTGGAAACAGAAGCACCATCTTGACAGGTGTCACGCTGAGAAACACAATGTGGGATGTCAGCTTTCTGACAGCAGATATGTCGCCATTGGTCCAAGAGAAGATTCTGCACCCTCATGTTTCACGGCAGGATTCGATGTTAGTTTGGTGGGCGGCAATGTGGCTGTCAGGGAAAAATCATGAGAAGAAAGTTAAGGTGAATAATATTCTCTTTTAAGTCAGACTACTAAGTCACTTCACATACAGGAACACTCTTGCCTCATGTTTTCAGGGAAGCTTTGTGATACAAGAAAAGAAAAACAGAAGACTGACTTAAAACATTATTATTTCATATTTGCTTCCACGTTTAACTGTATATATACGTGTTCATGCTTGATAACATTCTGCACACCAAAACATCCAAGCCAGGTATGTCAAAATCAGTTTGGCTCGGGACCGGATCCAGACTTTATGTTCTCAGGATCAGGCGAAAAATGTCAATGCCAAAAATTTAGCCTTTTTTTCAGTGCTATCCTTTATCACACAATGACCTTTTTTAAGCACAACACATTTATTCATAAACAATGGAAAAAAAAGGATTTTCATGTTTGGCAATGAATGTGTTAACAATTTGTTTATTTTGACAGTCGAGTAAATGCAGCTTTATTAATAAACTAAAGGTAAGATCTTGGGCCCGAGCCTAAGCCCGAATCAGACCCAAGCCTGACCCTAAATTTTGGTCGGGCCGGCCCTAAAGAATTAATCACTACCTTTGGGTATGGGCCAAGTTTTTTTTCTCGTTTATGATTTTTTTTTTTCTAAACCACCCAACATTGTTCTTTGTTTCTTTTTCTTTGAGGAGGATTTGCACGATGGATTCTGTCCCCCTCTCTGTAGCGCGTTTGACAAATGCACAGAGATAAGCTGGCAGACTCACAGCTTTGAGTGGGGCCTAGGGAAGCTGAGTCAGCCACAAACATCCCTCCTCCTTTCGAGTCCTCACAAATAAATTTGAGGATTCGGGTTTTCCTTCAGCAACCAGTTCAGGGTGTCCCCTGCCCACTGCCCGAATATAGCTGGGATGGGCTCCAGCACCCCCGTGACCCTTGTGAGGATAAGCGGTGCAGATAATGGATGGAATGGATGGGTTTGCTTCGGGCTAGGTCTCTCAAATCAAGTTAGTTGGTCGGGCGTTAAAACCCAGGATTCTTTAGGACTGTTTTTTACCTCTAATATGTACAAACTCAACACAAACGTCACAAACATAAACAAACACAAGTGGGGGCTATTAAACAACGTAAAAGGGGATACAAAAGAGTTGAGTTTTAGCAGTAAACTGGCGATTACACCAGATGAAACTACTAGGCTAAGCCTACTGAAACAGAGAAAGTACTGTACAGTATTGTCTTTAACTTGAAACCAGACTGGACGCCAGCTCTTTTACACCTTTCCTGCCCTCTAGCGATGAGGAGGACCATTTGGTTAGTATTGAATTAAAAAAATCATGATGTTTATTAAAAATGAGCAAGAGACTTTCTTTTTTAAACCTAAAGTAATCCCTCGGTTCTCCCAGTTAAAGAGAACCAGAATCCCCCATGAAAAGTAAATATCTGCCAAGTTGCATCTCACCTTCATAGAAACCGCCAGGGGTCAAACTTACCTCAAGATGACAGCATTACCGACTGGGAATATACCATTGTAACAAAATAAAGACTATGGATCTACAAATTTAAAAAAAAACACAGAATTGCAGTTGAATGAATGGTTTTATTGTCCATTCTCAGTGCAAGAAAGTGATTTGGAGAGCGCCTGGCTAGCTGCACGCTATCATGGGGTACCCCACAACTTAGCCAGGTCTCCGCAATATTTTAAATACAACTTCCCAGAATGTACCGGTTTCCCACAAGTTGTAGTTCCAGGTGATCCATTTCATGGGTAATGGATCTGACGTGGCTTAAGAGTCGTGGCAGTAGGCTGGACTTGCAGTCTCATTACTGACTTAACTCCTGATGCTGCCTCAGTAGCTTTGCGGACCTGAAGAAAGACCATGGAGCGCCTGCCGGTGATCAGCATTTCTTTTTTCTTTTCTGACGTTCCTCAAAGTCTGAAATAAATTGTGTATTTATTTTCAATCAAACGAGTAGCAAAATGCAAGTTCAGATGTAGCCATGCTCCGCAGTTTGTTTTGAGGCGTTAGATTCATTGACAATTGCGTCCGCCCGCTCCGGCTGTTTGACTGACAGCATACACCAGCCCATCACAGTCGTGCACACAGTTACGCCCGCCCAACACACCCGCCGTCATGATAGCATTTGCTGTGTACTGTCTGCTCAGAACACAATGCGTGATTCGTTGATATCAAGCACAATTAAGACAATTCGATTCAAAATTCGCAAAGCGGCGAACCAGCGATAACAAAAGCGCAAAGTAGCGAACCCCTCCATTTAGCTCTGAACTTGAAAAGGCAACATTGTAGGTTGGGGGGCTTACTGCTTTATCAGTCCGAGATCCTCATTATGTCACTTTCACAAGGTGCTAAGCATCGGGCACGTGAGCCACAACTGAAGACGTTTCCTTGCTCTCCTGCTGGCTGTGGTTTGATTCCTTCTTCCTTCGCTTCACTTAGCTCATTTGGACTAATGAGCTCATTAAAGGCCTCACAAACTCCAGTAAAAGACGAACCATATGCCGGGGCCAACACAAAGTTCAAAATAAAAAGTGACACCTGTATTCGATAGATTTTCTGGCTACCCTACAGCACAACTAAAACACACAGGCGCCTTCTGCAGACTTTTCTATAATTCCATACCTGTCAACCTGTACGGAAACAAAGTACGTTTATTGTGCATTTTGAGACGTGTACGACGTACGAGAAAACCTGTACGGGAAAACGCAAATTTATCAATTATGGGTACCATCCGGTATACACCGACTATCACGAAAAAGCAAATCAATCAAGTCAAACGAGTTCGCCTCGGGAGCCTCTATCTATGTATCATTTTTTTTTCATTGCAAACGAAGCGAGCAGTTTGATGTAGTGAAAGGAAGTCCGTCTATTTTTTGAGAAACGGCTTTTTCGGCTCAACTCATTAAAGAGAGCCGACTTTCAAACGGCTCACTTGCTTTGATGCATTATATTACGAATTATAATGTTGTATAAAGAAGTTCAGAAAAAGGGAGGGGAAAAGGGAAGGAAAGCGAAGGGAAGGGAAGGGTAGGGAAGGGCAGGGAAGGGAAGAAAGGGGAAGGGAGGGAACGAAAAAGAACAGAACACAACAGAACAGAAGATGAAATGAAGAATCACAAGTATTGACAAAGATTATATCGCAAAGAATTGGTCAAGGGGGTCACACAGTCAATTTGTCATTGAGTTTAAAGAGCTTTACATTGAAACATTTTTTACAGAAAAACTTTTCAAGCAGTGTCAAGATAGCTCCCTTTTAATTATTAACTATTTATGTCACGAACCAGAATGGAATCTCGGACCCAATTGCGTTTGTTTTATAGGAATCTTTATTGGATTGAGCTGACAGAGCTTGCTTTGGAAGCCGATGGTTGTCGGTCGCTAGCAGCGTTGGACGGAATGGCAGTACCGTGACAGGTAGGCAGAATCGATACGGCTTAGCGGGCAGGTCGATGGCCAGGGCAGGAGAGCAGGTCGTAAACGTGGGGCAGAAACAGGTCAAAACTGAAGGCAGACAGGATTCAAACAGGAGAGGTCTTTGATACTGGAATCTGGCAAAACACACAGAGATACACAAGTACAGTCTGACACTCTCCTCTGGGCGCTGACAGCTTAAGAGGAGAGTGCCAGCCAATCAGAGAGCGCGCTCCTGCGCGTCAAACGATTGCCCCAGGTGTCTTCATTTTGGCAAACATGACAATTTAGCCATTGCCATATCAGCTTTAATCCTAGCTCATGTTAGGACTACAACGAACGTCTTTATTTTACATAGATTGCAAAATACATTCCGTTAGATCATCTGAGGAAACAAACAAAAAATGATTTCCACACATTTTCACCTTTTGTCATTTAATAAACTCTCCCTTCTCCGACTCTAATGGTACCGATTTTGCACAAGATGGCTTCATACATTTCTGGAATAGGAAGAATATATCATATTTGAAAAAGCCTCTCAGATGAAACAGCAAGTCAGACATTATATCACAGAAAGAAACTCAGATGTTTACCCATCAAGTCTTGCTTTACTTTTTGCTGCGGGGGGACTAAACCCCATTATAGGTTGCCAACTTGCCATACACTGTCGACTGCGCAGTAATTATTCACCCTCAGTGGGTAATCGCACGTGACCTCCAAACCTGCGAGCAAGCTATTTAAGACCTTGTCAGGATGGAGCACGGCCTTGTCAGCCAAGCCAAAGTAGTCATTGTCCAGCCCACTCCAGAAAAAAACTGAAAATGAGGACACTGGCAAATAAAGAGGATTTTCTCCTCCATGTGCAATTCATGTAACGAGGCTCGAAGTGCCCTCGGCAATTCAGCGGAACAGGCGGGAGAAATAATTTCATTCTTGTCACAACGGGGACAGGCTTTTCATTTTGAAAGAAGGCAACATGCGTTTTGTTCGAAAAGCACAGTGTAAACTCAACAAATGCCAGATTAAAAGATATGCGGTTAAATGTGGTTTCATGGCATTGCGGAACACATCATATTGTGGACCACTACAACTCGGCTTAGTTGATGAAACCACATGAATGTATAGCCAAAAAGCAAAAACTACAGTTTAGTACATGTTCAAGTTGAACGAACAATGTTCAAATATTGAAATGTGTCACCCGATACACGACCGTTAAAGTCTGGGATTACCCAGACAAGTTTGTTTGTTTTTTTTATCAAATGAGTTTGTCTAATGTCTCTGTTCTTCAAGTCACATTTATTTGTATAGCCCTTAATCACAAAATGTCTCAAAAGACTGCACAAGCCACAATTGCACTATCCCCTGAATTGGAACCGGCATGGGGGGAAGGAAAAACTCAAAAACTTTGGCATAATGATGCAGCTTCCCATCACCGCCAGCTGATCAATACACATGATAATATGTCTCAGGTCCAGGTGTAGGTCCGTTAATTCATCCCGGTTCATCCATGGCCCTCATTTCGTAAGAAACTAGGTAGCTGTAAAGGGCGAAAAAAGAAAAACAGGTGGTTGGCATCAATCATAAGCTATAGAACAGCAGAGTGTTTTTAGTCTAGATTTAAACACTGCCACGGAGGTTGCCAATCCTATCCCAGGGGGCAGGGCATTCCACAGGACCAAGGCACAAACGGAGAACGCTCTCAACTGGTGGATTTCTTCTTGGCTCTTGGAGTCACAAGTAGACCAGCATTTTCCAAGCGAAGGCTCCGAGCAGGAGAGGGGGAAGAGGGGGTCAGATTGCTGTAGTTAACACAATCTTTCCTTCCTGAGGTAGGACTTAAACCAGGAGAGTACTGTTTGGAGGTAATATTGGGCCTAAAAAAATTCAGCTCAACCTGATCCAGCCCGTGGGTATTGAAGCCTGTACTAGCTCGAGCCCGACAGATTAATTTGAAACCTAAATTTTCATATCTTATTTGTGAGGACTGTTGTCTTTATTATTAAAGAGGAGGATGCCTTTACAAACCACAGCAAGAGAGAAGTCGAGGATCTGCACATGTGATGGATTCCGTCCCCCTTTTGCGGACAGGGACTCACCAAGCCTGCAGACGCGCAATGTGTCGCAAAGGCGGGATGGATTCCAACGCGTCGCGGAACCTCCATCAATCGCGTAGACGAGGGCTGCGTTGTGCAAGGACGACAGAAACCACTGCGTGGATCTTCCACATAGAAAATCAAACTGAGAATAATTACAGACACCGGGGGCATCAGGAAGAGAAAGCCCAAAGTAATAATTGATATTTTAGGCCAGACCCGAATTTCTGCTCAGGCTCGGGCTTAAGATCTTACCTGCAGTACAGATTGCCCATTATTAATCACTTTTTGTTGCCCAATCTCGGATATGTTTTTTCTTTGCCACTCTGCCTTGAAGACCAGTATCTTTGAGTCACCTCTGAACCGTAGATGCTGACACTGGTGTTTTGCAAATACTATTTAACCGAGCTGCTAGTCAATGACCTTTCATGCGTCTTTTTCTCAAACTAGAGACTATAATGTACTTGTCATATTGCCACTTCTCTTTTTATCCTGGTATAAGCCTGATCTGCTCTCTGGAAGAAATAGCACACACCATTGTTAGTTATTGCCTTGGTTTCTTAAAACAATAATACAGTAGACAAAAGTTCTCTTTTTCCATTTTACCCACAAAAATGTGATGCTTCAGATACTCAACTAGCTCAAAAGAATGTTAGTTTTATAGCTTGTATAACCAGCCAAACTGTTTTCAGCTCTGCTAACATCATTGTGAAAGGGTTTTTTAATCATCCATTAGCCTTCTAACATAATTAGAAAATGCAATGAACAATTAGAATACTGGATTGTTGGTTGCTGGAAATGGGCCTGTACACGTCTATGCAGATATTGCATTAGAAAACAGACATTTATAGCTAAAATAGTCATTTACCAAGTTAACATTGTATAGGGGGAATTTCAGATTACTTCAATGTTATCTTCATTAAAAAAAAGGGTGCTTTTCCTTCAAAATAAGGACGTTGCTAAGCGACCCCAAACCTTTGAACCATAGTATACATGGTCACAGTTGTTTGAATTTCCAGTTGTATCCTTTTGATTATTTTGAACATCACATCAATATCTTAACCAAGTTAATCATCCATCTATCCATCCATATTCTGCACAGCTTAATCTCAGAAGGGTCGAGTGAATGCTGGAGCCCATCCCAGCTAACTTCAGGCAGTGGGCAGGGGACTCCGTGAACTGGTAGCCAGCCAATCGCAGGGCACACAGAGACAGACAAATCACTCGCACATTCACTCCTAGGGACAATTTTAATCGGCCATTTAACCTATAATAGTGGTAATTAATGCACATTATGATATCCCTCTTTTCATATATTGTTTACTTGCAGTATTTATTTCACCTCAATGCATCCAATCGTTTAAGCCGTTATACAGTGTTACCTCACAATGATGGTTCTCCTACCACTAATTCATCAACAAAAGAAAATTCCAACCAGATAGTTAAACATAAAAAGTCCAACCCTGGGGGACCTGTAACTGCAAATGAACCCAACCTTCACAGCACGTTTATGACTGATGTTTCTCGCCTGGAGAAGTTTAAAAAAAGAATTATTATGTTTTAGCGTTGGGAATGTAGAAACCCAAATTCAAACAAAAACATTTCATTTTTATTCAAGTGTGAATTATTTTATTTTTATGATGAGTATCATTAAGTTTCTTTTTAGAGGTAAAATACAAAAATCAATGTGATAATTAACCAGAAGTGTTAATTTTAATGTATTTTTGGATACTTTTTAACTATTGGTTGGAATAAAGGCTATCTTAATTAGACAGTCCAAATGTTCAGCAAGAAGAATTTGTGGAAAATAGGAAAAGGTTCGGTACACTGTAAGCAAAACTAGACTGAGGCAATGCTAAAGCAGGACAAGAGTGGCAACTAACTAGCTAATCTACCCCAAAACAGGAGCGCTTAAATAGTGAGCAGGTGAGGTGATTAGGGTGCAATCAGGGCAAGTAACACAAAGTGTGAGGGGAAATCAGAGTCAATGTGGAAGTGACCAAAAAAGACAAGGGAAAGCCAGAGGGGGGAGAGAGAGAAAAAACAAAACTTGACAGACTGACTGTGACAATAATGACTGTTTGGACATGACACAGGGTCGGATCATCACAATCTCCATCATGCCATTGTCATCCTGGTTCCTATATACATGTCATTTCTGCTGTCTTCACCTGTCATATCAGGTTCAGTTTTCGTTTTTTCTGTGACCACTTATACTTTTTGTTTGTTACTTTGTAAATCCATTTGGTGTGTATATATATATATATATATATATATATATATATATATGTAAACAATCATCTTGTATGGTACATCATAAAAAACACAGCTTGAAAAGATAATGTGGTAAGCAGGTAGTATGTCCCTAAATCCTAGAGCAGGGGAGGCGAACACGCGGCTCTATAGCCGCAGGCGGCTCTTGGCCAATAAGAATGCGGCTCTTTGCCTCATCATATTTTCTGTATACTGTGGCTCTTTGCCTCGTTTCATGTTTAGTTTTTTGGTGTGTATTGAGGGTGGACACTTTCCTTGATATCAACACAAGAACAATACTTGTTGTATTGTATGGAGAGCAGTCTGCCATGGGAAATAATATGTTTTTAATTGTCTGTGTTGGTATGTGTCTATCTGTCATGGTAGGTCAGTGCGTGGTGTGGCTCTTTGACTCTCACAGTTAAAAATTTCGGCTCTTTGTGTCAAACTTGTTCGCCACCCCTGTCCTAGAGGTATCCTTAATTTCCCCTCACCAAAGTGAAAGGGTAGGAGGAAGATAAGCAAGACGGAGTGGGCATGTAAAAGAGTGAGTAATGGGATTGGGTCGCTTTGTGCAATTTTGTCAAACTGGTAACCTTTTGAGATTGCTAGTTGTTCATTTTAGATGCGTGCACTCTGATTTTACATGCAAGACATCAAAAACTCACAATATGTTCCAAGAGGTTGACACCCTATAGAGCCACAAAAAAAGATAATCTTTATTGTTGCCAATGTGTGTCTTTATTTCCATGCACAGTCGTGCCATGCTGGGATTATGCATTGTTTGTGCAGCTGCAATCGGGATTAGCGAGCACAAGGGATGATGGCAGAAAAGCAAACACCTTTGTAACCAAATGAACGACACCCCCTTTGCATCACAAACACTGGTTCTTTGGCAATTACATGACAACTTTTATCTGCACCATAATACAAATCTGTCAAAAGGAAGCAGCAGAGAATAATAATGGACAAAGAAATGTCAACAACGTGGTAGTGATTAGGGACTATGCCCAAACCCATGGATAGTGTTTGCTTTGTGTATTATGTGGAAACAAAACATCTGTCAGCTCCCCTTTGTCTTGCTCATATTATCCTTTGATTTTTGTGACTGCAGGTATGTGTGCGTGGGTAGGCAAATTGCGGTGACGCACACTGACTGTACACTGACTGCATAAACGTCATAATCACATCTCTTACACCTCGGGCAAACGTGAGCATGTCAACTTCATGTGCGGCGAGGATGAAACTTCATGAGGCTCGGATTTAAAGGAGAATCACATAGAACAATGAATGGCAAGACGGACTGTTGCTCCAGGTCTTGTAAGCTGCAATTTGAATGGGTCTAAATCAGTCACTATTTTCTCAGAAATTTCCAAACTACAGTGTTCGTATGGGTGCTAGAAATCCTTGAAAGTGCTTGAATTTCATTGCTTTGTTTTTAAGGATTGAAAGGTGCTTGACTTTTGGGGGAATTGTTTGTAAATGTTTAAAATTGTTGCCATGTTTTTTAACAAGTCTGCCTATTATTTCACCATCCACGGATCTAAAACATACATGAGGGCAAAGAAATGCTCATAAAAGTCACAAACATGAGGAAAATAAAAAAACCTTGAGATGAGACCGCTCCTTAGGTAACACACTTCCAGGATGACCAGGCTCCCACGGATTTTGCAATAACAAATAATACACAGGTATTTTCAACACAAAATATAGGTCATTAATAAACTATAGAATACAAGTGTGTTTAAGCCTAGATTCAAACAGTTTCATTAAGATTGCATATCTAATCTCAGAGGGCAGCGCATTCCACAGCACCGGGGCCCGAATGAATCTCTATTTGGCTCTTGGGATCACGAGTAGACCAGCATTTCCAGAGTAGAGGCTCCGGATCGGAACATAGGGGGAAATTGAATCTGAAAGATATGAGTGGGCAAATCCATGCATGAGGTTGTATAATACCATCTATCCATCTATCCTTTATCAGCGCCGCTTATCCTCAGTAGGGTCGCGCGGGGGCTGGAGCCCATCCCAGTTATCTTTGGGCAGTGGGCAGCGAACACCCTAAACTGGTTGCCAGCCAATCGCAGGGCTATATAATACCAACAGAACCTTAAAATCACATCTGAAACTAATAGGAAGCCAATGCAGATTAGCTGAAATCGGGGTAATATGACCAAAATTTCTTGTCTTAGGTAAAAGCCTCGCTGCAGCATTTTGTACCAGCAGCAGGCTCTTGATTTTTAGACTTCGGGAGGTCGATGAGTACTACATTACATTATCATATATTTTTTTCCTGGCCCTTCTTCCATTTTTTTGAGGGCTGGTGTAGCCCTCCACTCAAAATGTTTGCCCACCCATGTTCTAGAGTAAACATAGTGTAAGAAATTTTACATTTGAAATGTAATGTAATGATTTAACACGCAGCCATGCGTTTATGGAATGCCCTCACTCATTTGCCAACTGATGAATTATAATAATTAAAATTATGAACACGTACCTCCCCTCGAGAGAGCACCAGTAACGTAACGGATCCATACATTATCAGAAGAACGCACAAACACAAGCCAAGCGTAGTGGAGCCGTTTAATTAAGGAGCCCTTCAAGGAAGCAAATCAACTCAACTTTGTGCCGCCTGATTGTAGCAAAAAGAATAGAAGCATTAGAAGCCATTTACAAGCTGGCTTATTATTCAGGGTGCCTCCATCATGTTTATATATATATATATATGCGCTTCTTCAATCATCATGTTCCGACGAGGGAGCTTGCCAGTTGCATCCCGAGGAAAAAAAGGAGGTCAATCAAAATTGTAAATTTTCTAGTTAGCACCAATGTGTGGGATCGGAAAAACAAAAGAAAGAAAACAAAATAGTGTTAATTGCAAATCAATGGAAATGGAGATTTTGCATGGCCTCTTCCTCCTTCGTCATTCACTGGTAAAAAATAATAATAATAATACATAGGAAGAGTTAGGGTACTAAAACAGAGGTTCAGCTGAAAGTGACTGCAAGATTGTAAACAACACCAGCCAAGGCTCTAGACGTGAGCTTAGGTTTGAAACTGAGAACAGGGCTAGCAAATCTTTTTCTGTGGCCAAGACAAATGTAACATCAACATCATGATTTTTTTGCTTTGATAGATAAATGAGAATAGTCAACACTTTTGATCACATATCATAGGTAGTTTGATAATGCATTACCAATGAGCACATTTCAATTTTCTTTTATATGTTTTGAATGGGCACACTTGTTATTCATTTTAGAATGCTGAGTTGCTGGGGACGGAGTCAGGAACCAGACTGCTACGTATACCTTTTACTCCTGCTGGTTTGCTGACAACTTGAGTCATCTAGGAGTTGAATATATGCAGGAATTGTTTGAGTTCTATGAAGACTTATACTGAAAAGCACAAATACAGGTACCTGTAAACACACAAACACGCAAAAATATAAGGAGCAATGGTTTCATTATAAATAGGCTTGGATCAGATACAATGAGCTCCTAAAAATATTTTTTTTAAGTTTTGACTAAGCTCTTAACTAGGCTTTTAACTAAGACGAGACAGTTTGATCACATTACCCTGATTTTAGTTAACCTGGATTGGCTCCCTGTTAGGTTAAGATGTGGTTTTAAGGTTCTGTTGGTTGTATACAAAATCATGCAAGGACTTGCTCCCTCATATCTTTC
This sequence comes from Urocampus carinirostris, assembly GCF_059441175.1. NCBI lineage: Eukaryota > Metazoa > Chordata > Actinopteri > Syngnathiformes > Syngnathidae > Urocampus > Urocampus carinirostris. The sequence goes on from NC_142349.1 coordinate 31,501,562, forward strand.
AGATTTAATTTCCCCCTATGTTCCAGGCCGGAGCCTGAGAATGCTGGTCTACTAGTGATCCCAAGTGCCAAAAAGAGATCCGCAGGTTCGAGAGCGTTCTCCATTTGGGCCCCGGTGCTGTGGAATGCTCATCTCATCTCATCTCATCAGCCGTACTGCTTATCCTCATTAGGGTCGCGGGGGGGCTGAAGCCCATCCCAGCCATCTCCGGGCAGTGGCCAGGGGACACCCTGAACTGGTTGCCAGCCAATCACAGGGCACACAGGGACAGACAACTCATTCGCTCATTCACACCTAGGGACAATCTGGACCGGCCAATTCACCTGAAATGCATGTCTTTGGAACGTGGGAGGAAACCGGAGTGCCCGGAGGAAACCCATGCAAGCACGGGGAGAACATACAAACTCCGCACAGGAAGTCTGGAGCTGGATTTGAACCCACTACAGGTTCCCATGACATGAACTGTGCCGCACAAGCGCTAACCACTGCGCTGCCGTGCTGCTTCGCTGTGGAATGCTCTTCCCCCTAAATTCCATCTGCAACCTAAGTGGAAATGTTTGAATCTAAGCTTAAAACACACTACTATTCTATAGCATATGAATATCCTATATTTTATGTTGAAAATATCTTTGTATTATTTGCCCTCATGTAGGTTTTGGATCAGGGTATAGTGTCATATTAGTCTATGTTTTGCAATAATCTGTGGTGTGTGCAGCCCTTTGAGAATCATTGTGATTAAGGGCTATACAAATAAACATGACTTGACTTGACTCTTAAGACTGTTTTATGATCAAGAATTAGAAGTCTGTAAACGAAATACAATGTTGTTTATTACATGCAATTTCATGAAAAACTCTAATTTTAAGGGGGGATTTCTTCAAAATCAATAATAATGTGACAAAATATCAGTGATATCTGCCTTGGTATCAGTATTACTTAACACTGAAACAATACTGCAAATACAATCAAATTCCCTTAATAACCTCCCTTTGTAACTTAATTGGAAGACATTTATTATTTCATTTTGATCTTATTTCAGTAGTAATTGTCGTTACACAAGAAAAGTAGAACTTAAAATAAGCAAAATTACATATATTCAAAGTAATTAAAATTAAAATGATCTAAAGCACTGTATTTTCAGTTAACTAGAATAAACCAGCCAACAAAGTATTTCAAATACAATAAGATTTAATAGGAAATTGACCTAATTACAATAAAGAGACGCAAACTTTTGGACTGATTTGCCATATAAGAAAATATTTTCTTGTTTTACAAAAAAGAGAAGAAGAATTTAAATGAGCAACATAATCGAGTTCTTTATGATAGTGTTTATTTTCTTTTGAATATTTTATTTCAATATTTGCTGGTTTGAATTTATTTTAGAGGGTGTTTGTCTCTTTTATTTTGTTTAATACACAGATTGTCAGTTTGTTTTAATTTGACTTTCTTTTGCGAATTTGTTCCCCTTTTAAAAATATATTGTGTAAAGTATTAGTAACTATAGAGAATAAATAGGTAACCAAGTGTTGTGTGACAAAAGTAATTTCTATTAGAGGTAAAATCGGGCCTAAAACAAAATCAAGCACGTCCTGACCCGGCCGAAGTACACAGCGCCAAATTGTGTAAAAGTACAGTTTCTTCAGAATAATTTTCGGGTTACCTCTACTTTCTATCGACTGCTTAAATTTCCTTTCTAATAGTATGGGAGCATAACTTGATAGTATTTGAAGCAAACATTAAAAGTAGAATCTCATTACATGAACTCGCCCTTTCATGCCGGATGGCCTCAATCCCAGAAAATGTTTATTATTTGAGAAAATCATCAACAACCTTGCTGGGAGCGAACACACAAAGCCGATCCTGTTGCGTGCATTCCTCACCTGCTAAGCGTCTCCCCAGGCAAGGTGGCAAAGGTCTCGAGTGCTGTCTGCACGGCGGACCTGATGCAAAAGCAAAGAGCCTCGGGCCAGACCACAACGAAGAACAACGCCGTGGTCATATTTAGCCGTTTGGCATAACCATAGAGACAATGCAGCAACACCTAGCGGTCAAATATTACACACTGTCCCGTTTAGAGAAAAACTGCACATAACAGAAAGCAGACAGATATGAACATTTTAAGAGATTACAAATTAACTGCACGGCGGCAGGGTTCAATTCTAGCTACCAGCCTTCCTGTACAGAGTTTGCATGTTCTCCCTGTGCGGGTTTCCTCCATTTCCTTCCACATTTAAAAAAAAGGCATGTCAGGTTTATTGGCGGGCCCGAAAGTGTCCCTAGGTGTGAATGAGTGATTGAGATGTCTGTATCTAGGTGCCCTGCGACTGGTTGGCAACTGTCTCGTTTAGTCCCCTGCCCCTTGCCCGGGGAGGCTGGGATGGGCTCTAGCAACCTCGTGACCCTGATGAGGATAAGCGGTGTTGGAAATGGATAAAATCACAAATTACGGATAAAAAGAGGTTTTTACCATTTAGTTTTGCTTTTGTAGAGGATCCCACCCTCAATCTCAAACCTAAGGATATTCAATTTAGCCCCTAGAAATTCCTGTATTATTTTATAAACACGATAAATACGCACCACGCTTACTTGACTAAAACCAGGTAATTATTTAATAAAATGAGAATATAATAGTTAGAATGAGGAACATTAATCAGGCAAGGTTTTGTTTTTTGTTTTCTTCTGAAAGTTCAGGACATTGATCCTGAATTTGATATCAAGTTTACAGACACCTTCACCCCCAGTGTCATCAACTTTCTGTGGTGTGTCTTGGGCAACAATTTTAACCCTTTCTATACTCAACAACGTCAAAGTTAATAACACGGAATCCGTGGAAACATTCATTTTGTCGATTTACAAAAGGAAAAAAGTGTCCTGCAGGGATCCGCCTCATGATTGGCGTTCACTTGGCTGAGTTGAGTTGAGTTGGCTAAGACACATCACTCGTTTTTAAGACACTGTGTGCAGTTGACAATAATAGACGTCATAAATCCATGTGTATGAAGGTGGCTAGATGTAATATTTGTTTATGAAATTAAAAACTAAAACACTGTTGGGGTCCCCAATATACAGACCAGTTTTGCAAAATAGTTGAATAATCATTTTGAAAGGGACACTGTGCAATATTTAACCACCAGATATCGGTGAAGTGACACTAAAAACGAGTGACACAAAGCATAAGGATAAAATAATAGTTTTGGAAATAAAAGTTACTTTGGTGTTTGGGAATGGTTTGACTGAGGTCAGACTCAAAGCGCGGCAGGTTTACCTATGGCATCTGGCTTGTGAGTCACGCACTGGCAGGGGAAAGGTTACGCTCCACGCTTCTGCGACCACGCACATCATGCAAGATCACCGGCCACTCGGAGCCGAACGGTGCCCGTCCCGCTCCCCTATTTAGACAACATGTCACATCCCATCCAACACGTGTGTCTCAGCTGCGTCTCACCCGTGTGGGCCTCCCGTGAGAACGTGACTTTGACCCAGTAAACCTGGTCTCGATATTGCATATCCGTGCGTGCATGATTGTCGCAGGCAGACGGCGAACACATGAGCTTGAAATGTATCACAAAGATATGCACACGCATGCGAATATCGGGCTTTTGCCCCGTTTCAGTTCATTACGTCACATCAGACGGCGGCAAAGAACGCAGAGCCACCATTAGTGTTTTTTGCTCGTTTCAGTTTTTAATATTGGACACATGCAAAAGAGATTGCAAAGGATGCTATTCCATTTTTTGGAATATTTGTCCTCTCTGTTGTTCATTATTTTGACTATTATGCACTGTTAACGTCATTGGTGGGCCGTCAGGGCCAGCAAGACCTTCTGGGTTTGGGGTCGGAGCTCTATCTGGAGGCCTTCACAAAAAACTGAAGGCCTTGAGGCGTAACATCAGTTTTAGATTAAGCTGGTCTAGCCAATCAAATTTTCGAGTTGGCGAGTCAGCGCCTGTTAGCAAGCCTTGGGAAATATCACCGGTTTCACAAACTTTGATTAGCTAAGGTGGTAACGGAAGTATCTCAATGAAAAGGTGAAAAAAATACAATATCTGTCGAAGGGACATTTTCATCCCTAAATTTAATAAAAACCTATGCCAGAAATATGTCAGGACTTTTAGCATTAGCTTTAATGGTGAGAGAAAAGAACTTCTTGATGAAACAGAAACGCACGGATTATCTGTCCAGCAGAGTGATTAAAATCATCTAGAGAAAAAAAAAAGTATGGATTTTGTGCACAAATGAAAATGATTTTTGGTGCGTAAAAAGTGGCCCATTCCAAATTTGTATGAGGTTATTATCAATGCCTTTTATATGTGTCACAGCTGTAGTTGCAGTAAATGTTTTATAACTATAAAATATTTATTGAGGGTTGTATTGATTCAGCCTACTGAAGGCATAAGTATGAAATGATGGCCCGCTACTAGTTAACATTATTGTCAGTAAGATTATTACTGTTCTTTGATTCCCACATCCTTTAGGGCAGATCTGCTTTTTCTAACCTCTGTTCACGGTTCACAGATGCCTTAACCGCTTAGGTCGTTGGAGCACCACTTCCTATGGTGTATCTTGGGCAAGTACAGTCCACCATCCCTCTCCAGGCTGTTTTTTGGGTAGTGGTTTGCGCACTTTTCCCCCAAAGCCTTGGAGTTTTATTAAAAAGATAGGGCTCAGGAGAGGACCTTGATAATACAAATTCAAAATTAGTTGAAGTATTTCATCCTTATTTTGAGTGTCTACTAAATATTCTAACAGACAAAAAGGAAGTAACAAAAATAGAGTGGTCGATTCCCCAAAAATAATCAAATATTTTACTCTTGCTCTGGTTTTTGCATCTGCTCAGCCTGTTTACGCAACTTTGAAAATAGAACCTTTACGACCGTTGGAGTCGATTTTACTTCAAATGTACACCAACTGTTATATCGTCAACCCCGTCAAAGTCCTCTCTTAATTCATATTAAAATCCAAACTCAATTGATTGTATGATGTTGGGTTACTCTGCAGCAGCAGGATGTGGATCCACTACAAGTGCTGCAGTTTAACCCAAAAGGAGGAAATGAGAAACAGTTCTCATTAGTCGAGGCAGGGGATGAAGCAGTCTTTCATGCCGCAGTCTCGAACGGGAGACGTAGACACATCAAAGACAGACTCCCACCACATCCACCACCAACTTGCTTAAGGCGTGAAAATCGAAGAAAGCAATATATTCAGAGGTTTATTCTCCCCTATTGGCACGTGATCACAAAATATAATCAAAAGTTCAATCCAATTTGAGGAAATACATCAACTACAAAGTGAAGTGAATAAAATAAAGAATAAAGCATTTGTTGTGTGGGCACTTCCAGTGGAAATATTGATCCTTTGTTTCAAAAGGACAGTATGTATTTGGGCGACTCCGAGTGGTAAAAAAAGCCCTTCATTCATTAAAGAAAAACTGTATTGGCCTGAATAATAAGCAATAAGACATGAACTATCATATAAACGAGCATTTTTTAAATACCCATAGGTTGAGAAATCGAAAGCTTCATTTATTTGGTTTCTTGCTGTCCGCTGCTAACACTTTCAAGATAGCAAGCACACCGGTCTTTGCTCGTCTTCCTTCGTGGTCGCAGTGAAGTGCTACGTACGCTTCGTCAAACAACCTCATCTTAGCTTTCGGGAGATGTTTGTTTTGCTCTTCGCCTGTCTTTGCATACGTGTTAAATATTTTTTTCATGGGGTCACTCAGGGGTCTGCTACTCTTCGTGTCTGCACTTCAAACTCAATGCTTATACTCTGTTTAATGTACTGTATAGACGCTAAATTTAAGCAACAACAACAAAAAACCCAATGAGAACGGCATTGCTACCTAGTGTAGTGGATGTGTAATTGCACTGATGGAGCCTCTGCCCCACTCTTTGAGAACCAATGATTTGGTCAGAGCTGGTTATTGTTCCAGCATATCCTGCTTCTTCCCTTCATGGTTTTGTTGGATGCAGCTAGTTTGTCTGTCTGCATTATATGTCACGGTCTCATCATAATGTCACTCTCGTTGTTCTGTGCATGAGTGGGAATGTTTCTTGCTTCGTATTTTTTCACGTTTCAGTCTTTTGAAGCTGGTTTGTGTTGGTAGATCATGCAGTTGTTATTGTGCTTAAAGCAGGGATGTCAAACTCTGTTGCCGGATCCAGACTTTCTGTTTTCAGGTAGACCAGGTAAGTAAAAGAATGTTAACTTGAAATTTTAGGCTTTGTTTTTAAGTACTATGCTTTATCATTGAGCCTACGTATTATAATCGGAGCCCTATATATTATAATCACAGATCTTTTCTTTACTAATCACAACACATTTATTAAACTTTTTTGAAAATATGGTTAATACGTTTTGCATTAAATGTGTTAAAGAGTTTATTTTAGCGGTTGAGTGAATGCAGTTTTACACCTGAACCATCTCACCACACTAAGCAAACTCAAATGTAAGCTATGAAAAAAGATGTTTTAATATTTTGAGATGAAAAAAAGAACCGCAAAGGAAAAGTTTTAGCAGTGCATGGACAATAAGACTACATTAAGTCAAATGACTAGACTGAGATTATATCCCCCGGGTCCAGCTTGTGTGTCGCCCGGAGCATAATGGAGGGTGGGTCGCGTGCACCGTTGCAGCCGGGTTGCCGCCGATGATGTGCCGAAAAATATAACTGTGTGAAATGTACCCCCTAGCATACGTCAAGCGCTCAAACATCATCAAAACTAACCAAAATAGCTAAAGTGTTCATTCAGTTCCAAAACGTAATAATTGTGATGCTCCAAACCTCATGAGGTGTTCACTTGCCTCATTTAACATGGTGCCTGCCAGCCATGCTTCTGAAATTAAAATTACAAAATGTCGTGAAGCGGAAAGACACAAAAAAGCAACGCCTACCATTTACGGAGAGGTCTCGAACTCACGGCCTAGGGGCCAATTTACACTAGTAGTACTAGTAGTATAGTTTGAGGCCCCAGCCTTAATATGACAGTTTAAAGGGACAGTATTTATTATTTATAACCTCATAGTGGTAGAAAAATATCATTCATAAAAAAATTACAAAAGAAATAAACAAAAATACTTGAACTATAATGTAAGTGCATTTTTTTGAATTTTCGCAGGCCCAGATATTTGCATTTTTTATTCATAACATGAGCTTCACCTAGAGGGAGCTGATGAAATTGTCCAACATCTTGCTGCTACAGGTATACAAAAAAAAAAAAAAAAACGCGTGAATGGCGGGGCTAAAATTTTAGAACAGTGTGGCAATAATTTTTGCAGGGCATTCTATCTTTGCATCACAATAATACAAATGGCAATTAATTAGTGACTCTACTCGCATATTTAGCCATATACTGTCAATCAGTTATAATAGGCCAGCGGGAACGAGCAAATAGTATGTACTTCACCTATCCACCATCAATAAAATCACTATCGCTTACATACAGTAAATATTGAGTTCATAAACCCAGATAAATCCAGGGTGCTAAGGGAGAGAGGATTTCAGTCTGCATTTACAGATAATCTGTGAACGCGCCTGGCTAAGAGAAGACCCAGAATAAAGAAAGAAATATAACGTACTTATCTCAAGCTACTCAGATGAATAAAAACGTTTTAACCTCATTTAGCACATCAATATTGTGGTTTTTTTTGAAGAGACTGAAAAATGTCCTTGGACTCAGTTGAGTTTATTTTACTCAATACTGCCCCCTGGTTGAAACACTTGCATCTCAGCTTGTACGGTATTCCGCCCTTGCTTGCAGTTAAATCGTTTTGCTATTTTGACATTGCTTATCAAAAGCGACACACTATGCATAAATCCACGAGCACAGAGAAAACAATCTGATTTCCTTTCCATCAATCAAATTTCTACCCAGCCAAACCAAAAATAAGAAAATTGCTTCACTCGGTTGGGAAAGGGGGAAATGCAAGAAATCACATTTGAATGCAGCGCATTTGTTTGCATTTTTATGAGTTGCTTGTCTTTTTCGCTTGTTTTCGTTCCAATGGGCTTAACATTTTACCAAAGTGATTTATTTTTTATGGTTTAATGTGACTTTGTGACGTGTTGTTGAGTGAGATATCAAAATAAATGTTACGTTTCTCAAACGGTTATAGATTACAACTACAACTCATTCTTTATGTAGTTCTAAAAAAGGAAAAATAAAAAAATCACACCAAAAACCACACATTATCATCCTTGTTAATGTTTACATGTTCCAAATTGTGAATGACGTATATCAAGCTCAGAGCTACTTTTTGCTATTAATTAGTGCAATGGGCTCCTAGTGTGATATGGATTTCCAAATAACAAATGATTATGTTGTTATTACCAAGTTACTAAGTATCATTATTGAAGTAGGGTAAGATAGACTTAGTCAAACCCAACAACAAAAATAATAATAATTTTACGAGAAAATCACCTTAACCCAGCAGTGGTGACATAGTTTTAGACCAGGTCTTTGCCCATTCAGCTTTAATCTGCTACATATAATAAGCAACAGTAAATTTACTGCAGGTGGAGAAAAGACAAAGAAAGATGCTGAGAGAATAGTGTTGTTTATTCAGTAAATCAACTTTACCCCCCCCAAAAAAATCTAATATGGGGAATTGACATCATCAATAAGGGTAGCATTGGCTGAGGTTGACAGGTTTACACAATATTTGTGTTTTTGTCTAAAACAAATGGGAATAGCTTGACGTTGATGCTAGACTACCAAACAAATATAAATTACCCACAATGGCAAGAAAAAAACTAGTCTTTCGTCCCTTTTCTGTCCTTACACAGAACCTGATAGTGGAATATTTAGTCCAAAAGTCCTAGTCGTTGGTTTGGATTTTATGTTGATAATGTCCTGCGTGGCCGAGATGGATATTGTCTTGCCTTTGTCTCTGTGTGGGACCTGCAGAAAGTCCACCACAGAGCAAGTGGGCTTGAGACGCCTGCGTTTTAAGGCTCTTTTGTCGACTCCCGTCTTGGCCGGGGATGGACCTGGGCAGATCCGAGGGCAGGCGGCGGTGACCCCACAAAAGGAGGGATCGTCTGAATGGGACGATGCCTCCGAGCTTCCCTCAGACGGGGACTCTCGAAAGGCCGGCAGGAGGAGCGTCCTACTCATGGCCACTGGATTCGTTGTGACGGGCCCTCCGCTCCATACAGCGGCTCTGTTGCATGTCAGTGGAGCAGCTTGAAAGGATTCCAAGGTCTGCACATTCTCCATTGGTTTAATCTTGCGTCTTTTTTTCTGGAGACAACGACAAGGTAAATAGTAAGGTACAAATGAGCTCCAAATGTCTTCGAGGGAAATGACAAGTAATGGGAAGTGTTCGGCAACCATTTGTGTACCACTGACTGTTTTAATGACTAAATTCTTGCGACACGGCCCAATTATAACAATACCAATAATAACAATATATACATTAAGAATAGTAATAATAATTCCAAATCCACTGTGTTATCACGAGACCATTATATGGCTAGATGACTTAAAAAAACCATTACATTTTATCTTATCTTTACACAAGTTTTACTCGCAGTACTATGTTGTACGTTATTTTCAAGATGGCGGCGCGCGCGAGTGCAGCGGCTTCAGGGTCTCCAATTCGTGTTTTGTTTTTCAGTGTTCTTTTATCCCTCATATTTTCCCTTTGACTCCTTTCACAACTACAATAACATCCACAACATCCCAAGGGATATACAGAGACCACCGGATCTCCCTGGGTGATCTGCCTGCCGACAACGAGGGAGCAAAAGTAAAAAGCTGCCGGTCGGGCCGAGGCTAAGATGGCGACCACACAGACCAGCGCTTCCAAGCATGTTCCTGACCAAAGCCAGTTCCAACGTCCACAAAATGAGTGAATTTGAGCTACGGATCGCCACCAACAGCTTCGTCCGAAATTACAGTATTTTTGTCATCACGGAGTCTTGACTTCCCCGACGCCGCAGTCCAACTAGCAGGACGCACGCTTCACCGGCAAGACCGAGACAGAGACTCCGGTAAAAACAGGGGTGGGGGACTATGCGCTGCCATAACAGCTGAATCATTGACACACACAGCTCACTCGACCCTTTATCTACCGAGAGAGCTAATTGTGGTCATTGTGGTTGCTGTTTACGTTCCATCGGATGCTAACATTCCACCGGATGCTAATGTTAGCATAGCGCTAACTCTCCTGCCCGCTGCTATCAATAAACAGCAGCTTGCACACCCCGACGGAGCTTTTATCGTCGCCGGCGACTTCAATCAGGCATGGTTAAGGACTGTACTTCCCAAATTCATTCAATACGTGGACTGAACAACCAGGGGAAAAAACACTGGACCGTGTACAGTAAGATCAATCATCTAGTTGGATCCGACCATCTCTGTCTGTCCCTCACCCCCTCGAACACCCCCCTCCGGAGAAAAACAAAGCCTGCAACAAGGACAGTACAAACATCTTCTTTGTTCCTTTATCCTCCTTGTTTTCTTTATCCTCACTGTAAAACGTGGACCTGGAGTGCCACGTCCAATTTCGATGTCACAATACATTCAACCCATGTTGTAACAATGACAATAAAGGAATTTTTATTCTATTCTATTTTAGCTAAACCTGTTCCCCTAATGCTACATTACAATGTTGTAGAAAATGGAACCGTTAGTATAAAATAAAATGATGACGAGATAAAATCTAGTGCCTTTTCCATTGTTATCTATGACAATGTTCTCTATGCACCTTTCTGTTTGCTTGAGTCTCCTCAGGATGAAGGCTTTCGGGTCCTGCAAGCAAGACAAAGGTCGGTTTCATTTTTAAACCCTTATAAACACAGGATTGCAAAAATTACAGGTTTACCTTTACTAGGCACTAACTGCAAAGAGTGGATAAGTGGATAGGATGCGCTTTTCTTCAGATTACAGTCATCACCAGAGGTAAAATTCCTAATAGGAAAATCAGAGTTGAAAAGTTATTTCAGGAACGTAATTCCACGTTTCTCGTAGGGTTTGCTTTCAGAAGAATGTCCCACGATAGTCTAAACCCGCAAAGTAGAAACTTTTATTTATTTACTTGATTATGCATTTATTACTCAATTAAAAACACAATTTACAGCTTGTGGTATTTTTTAACAATTAAAAGTACTGTACTTTATAGAAACAAAATACAGTGGCTTGCGAAACTATTTGGCCCCCTTGAACTTTGACCTTTTGCCACATTTTAGACTTCAAACAAATATATAAAACTGTATTTTCTTGTGAAGCATCAACAATAAGTGGGACACAATCATTACTGTAAATAAATAATAATTAAGTTCTGTCAAATTATTATTTTGAAAACAATCCGCTACTTTACATGATACTTTGCTGCAACCATGTGGATGGAAAACTGAATTTACCTTCCGGTTCTCTCCCAAAAAACATACTTATCCATTATCAAAAATTTTTGAAAAAGCACCAGGGAGCCACATGTGGCTCCAGAGCAAGTTTAGCGGGTCGAGAAGTCTGGCTTTGGCGGCAATAAGAAAGCAACTTCCTCTGTTTAGCCAATCAGAATGCAGAACACATTGCACAATAAAAATCCTATCAGTAGAGAAACTGGTAAGTAAACCGTGATAAAGCAAGGGATTACTGTTTCGAATAGGGATGCTTTTGATGAGTAAATAAATTAGCAGAGCATTGAAACTGTTTCAATTTTAAAATGGATTTACACCGTTAAGGTCAGGGGTGGCGAATAAGTTTGACACACGTGTTCGCCACCCCTGGTTTAGGTTTTTAATGTATAAATACAACAAAGAAGAAGTAATATTACCTCTCGGGACAGCAGTAACTGTAGCTGTTTACTGAGGGCGGCTCTGGCTCGGTTTTTGGAGGCGTGATGGAGATGCGGCAACGGTTGGCAAACAACACAAAGCCCAAACACAGACTAAGCAGCAGGCACAGCAGCAGGTAGTTGTGTCTGTCTGACACCTGGAAGATAGATATACACATATATTTGCAATATAACCAGTTACACAAATGGAAATATACATAGTCCCTTATATAGTCTAATTTCTTAAATCTCATTACATTGCATTATAGTTGCATTGTTTTCAGGTTACCAAGTTACTGACGGCCCACATCCTTCTCCAGACTTTTTTTGGGGGTCGGTTACCAGTACCGAGAATAAGAACAATGTGATGAAGAGATAAAACCTAATGCCTTTTATTATATTGTCTGTGTTCCTAAGGGTCTAGTGCAGGGGTCGGGAACCTATGGCTCGCGAGCCATATATGGCTCTTTCTATGAGTATCTGTGGCTCAGAGACCAATTTGATTGCATGCAAAATTTTTCCATCTTGTTCAAAACCGGGATTGTCTATCCTATTCAGGTACACGTACAGCCAAACCGAAGCCAAATGCAGAGGAAACACTTCGCAGTATATAGAGGGCACGTTTTTCACTACAATTTACAGTCAAGGTGTCACACAGAAAAAGGGGGGAAAAAAACTCGTTTTGGCTGTACAACGCTAAAGAATCCTTTATTTAAAAGTTCACTATATAATCTGTGTTCAGTGTTCAGATACTTTATGATGAATCCACAGAACTGTAAATACGCCAAAACACCGGAAGAGAACTTAGTCATTTGATTGGGTGAGTGGGAGGGATGGGTGGAGCTATGCAAAAAGTACAAGCATTCCCTCCCATCTCTCGCCAAAGGTAAGCACATAAGGCTCCCTATTCTCAGAATGTTGTGACGTTTTTACAAAATAAATGCTTGCATCTGGTTTTGAAACCAATATGTATGAAAAAAAGGGTCAAAAGGAGTTTAACCGATCTTGAGTAATTGCAAGAAAGAGACAAGTTTAAAGTGGTCTGTTTGTTGAATTTGGGACAGGGGCTCTGGCATTATTCTCTTTTCAGAATTTTTATCAAATCATCAAAAAAAATTGTGCTGAAGACTAAGCTTTTGTCTGGGGCGCGGGTTTAGCAATTTAGTAAATTTGTCTCATAATATATGGTGTGGCTCTTTCCCAAAATAAAATTAATATTTTTTGCTTTTATGGCTCTTTGAGTCAAAAAGGTTCCCGACCCCTGGTCTAGTGTGTGAAATGCAACGCCCTCCCCACCGCGATCCGGGTTCAAATCCTATTGCAACCAATGTTTTACGATTGTGATCAAATATATATCTTGACTGTTCAATCAATGCAAAAACGCATTATTTTTTGTGTGCAACTCTAGCCAATAGAGAGTTTTAATTAAATGCGCTTAATAGTTTAAAAAAAAAATTAAAAACTTTTTTTTCCTATTATCTGGTGCACATTATAGTGTGGGAAATACCTGTTTTCTGACAATGTTAGTGTGCTGAGAAACCCTGCCTTCATGCCTTTTCACACTGAACTTGGTTTGCTTGATACTGTGCAAGGTTCACAATTAGGACTCAGAGTATGTTCCTGCTGGAATTTTTGACATTTCTCAATTGAATCATAGTGAAGGATTTGTAATGTGTTGAAGTGCAAAGTGAAAGAGCCTTTAGGTCTATGAGTGATACTGCTTATTGAGAACTTGGTTTTGTCTACCTCACTCTTCAGCTTGCTGACCTGGACCGACAAGTTGAGAACTATCTGAGACACATTCTTCAGCTGGCCTTGCAGCAACTGAATGGACTCTGTTTGACGCTGGTCCTTCAAGAGAATTTGAAAACAATCAGTCAAGAACCTGACATGAATAATCCACGAAAAATGTTGCTCACTTGCTCTTCTGCTATTCTGGATGTGTTCTGGAGTTTAATAATGGTTTTGTTGAAAGCTTTCTGCATTTCCTCCATTTGTTTCCGATATCTAATTTTTAAGAGGGGAGAAAGGGTCAATCAAAAATAAAAATGACACGATGGCAAAAATCTGTGAGAATTTTTTTGGCCTCACCTCTGACTGAGCTGCTCCAAATAGCGCCCGCTAAGCGACATATTCATCTCAAGGGCCTTGATGCGGTTGTTAAGCCGCATAAAAACTGACTCCTTTTGGCTGGAGCCGTGCACTGGGTTGCCATTCTGTTCGGTGCCATTAGGGGGATCTGCATAGATGTCTGACAGGGACGGTGAGTGCGATGTTGAGGGCAAAGGAAGGAAACCCGGGTTAGACAAATCCTCTGTCAGTTCCTCTGTTTTGATATCTGTGACGACTGGGGTGCTCATAGATAGCTCAAGATCAATCGGCTGGCGTGCATCAGACTGCGATGGCTCAGTGGGAAGAGGGAAACTGTCAAAAGCAGCGGTGATGTCCGAATGTACATGAGAACTCTGGGATTCACCTGTGATATCGGGTATTGGAATAGAGTCATGTATTGCTACACTAGCCAGGACCACTTTGCTATCGTGAACTGCAATTTCGATAAGCGAGCTACTGGGAGGTAGTGGAGCTTCTGTATGTTTTTCCGTTGCCAGTTTTTCCTGGCCCTCTTCTGAACTTAGCGGCTCCTCAGGGGCCCCAGAAGAAAGCTGCGGAGTCTCGACAACAATAGGGTTGGCAAAGGATGAATCGATGCCGGTGGGTTTGGGGAGGCTAGATGTCTGACTCGGCTCCAGGAGTGGAGGTTCGGACATGGAGTCGTAACGAGATTGGGCAACATCGTTCTCTGGAGGCTGCGGCGCTTCTGAAAGGCTGGCTCCACTTTCTGGCTGCCCGACAGGAACTTGCTCTTTTTGGAGGGGCTGGTGAGCCTCACTGTATATCTGCTTTGGTTCAGGGCAGACGGAAGAGGGGGTGACTGGGTGCCAAATGGGAGCGTGGACGGAAGGAACTGTTGGCTTTCCGTCAGCGGATTGACATTTCCGTCTCTTAAACATAACCAGCAAACATTTCTGTTGCAGGTGCTCCTGAAGGGAGGTCCCACATGAACAAGAGGAAAAATAAGGGAGAGATGCACAAAAGTCAACATTTTGTGGTTCACTGATATCTCTGTTCTCTTTCTCGCCATCTAGCTCATCCTCTTTATCTAAAAGAGTGATGGTCGAGCCGATGGATTCCTCTTCCTCGGATTCTAAAGGAATAACAATTTGTTCCTCCGGTGGGGAAGGATGGTGCTCAACGTCATCAGTTCCAAGTAGCTCTGGGACAGTGCTCTCTGAGTTTGGGACAACTGTTTTGGTAATTTCTGTGTCTAATGAGAGTGTTGCCTCATCCAACATAGAACTAGAAAAAAAAAATAGAATACAGGTTAAAATAGCAGATTGTATATGGAATATATTCTTTCTACAGAGGTAGGTTTTAAAAAAAAAAAAATACAAAGGAACGTTAATAAATCAGTTTGCCTCATTTTAATTTAATATAAATTCGTAAAATTCTAAATCAATTGCCTAAATATATAAAAACAGATAATTTAATGACAAAATACCATTGTCAAGATTACAACATCACTAAAATGTATCCAACAAAGCTTCTGATATGTACTCACACAGGGGTTGCGTCTGCGATGGGGGTTTGATCACTTGTATTATTAGCACTAGGCTCAATTATATTCACATCCTGGGATGAAAGATTTCCTAATAGACACAAATGAGAAATATAACAACATAATCCCAGTCTAGGTGAAATATTTTGCAGGAACAGATTGACACAAAAATAACAGTACAACAATAATACAGATAAACATACACAACCAGATACAGTGGAACCTCGGTTTTCGAACGACTCTCAGTTCGAACAAATCGGAGTTCGACCCAAAATTTTGAGAAATTCTTGCTTCGCTGTTGGGTCAAAAATTCGGAGTTCGAACGCCGGTAATGCCTGAGTGCGTACACTAGAGTGCGATGCTGAGCGGCGTACAGGTGTAGATCGCCCCCACCCCTCTTGACCAACTGATATCACGTGCGAACTTGCCTCTTTTTGCTTTCGCTTTAAATATCGGTGAACGGAGTGTTTTATCCCCTAACTATGCCTCCGAAGAAGGTCGGTGCAAGCAGGACAGGTGAAAAAAGAAAAGTTGTTCGTACAACTATTGCCTTTAAGAAAGACATAATAGCTAAATATGAAAGAGGTGTGCGAGTTTCCGATCTTGCTAGGGAAGACAGCATGCGCCTTATTCTGACCACCACAAAGGTAAGAAATCCTATTCATAATTCTTTTCTTTCTTCTTCTTTTTTTTTTTACACGTTCGTGTTAGCGTCATCTTTCGTACGGAAGATTACGATAACGCGAACGTACGATTAGCCTGGGTTAGCTTTTTGATTCAAGGTAAACATTCAGGGTGTTGGAACTGAGCCCAAAATTCAGGGTGTTGGAACGAAGCCCCCTTTCCAATGAAGCGCTAGCCACTTGTGGTGCTAAATGACTTGTTAACGACCTGATTATTTTATTTTTTCACGTTCATGTCAGCGTAATCTTTCGTACTGAAGATTACGATAACGCGAATGTACGATTAGCCTGGGTTAGCTTCATGTTTACGTTAAACATTCATGGTAAACATTCAGGGTGTTGGAACGGATTAAAAGGATTTACATTATTTTTAATGGGAAAAATTATTTCGGTGATTGAACAAATCGGTTCTCGAACAGGGTTCTGGAACGGATTATGGTCGAGAACCGAGGTTCCACTGTTGTGTCTAATATAGAAAGAAAATGCTGCTTAGGTTAGGTAGACATTTCAATGAATGAATTGATAAAGCATTAAGTTCTCAAATGGTCAATTTTAAACGAGTATTTCTTCTAGTTATATGCTTGAAAATTCAGTTTACGACACATTTAAGACAATCCACCTGAATAACGAAAGCTGATGGTAGAATTTCAATACATTGGAATTGCTGAAAACTGACAGTAAAAATGTATTGGTGGAAGATTGGGACATACCTTCCATTTCTGAGTTGCCACCAAGAACATTTACGGCAATGTTATTGACCATGTTCAAAATAACATCTGAGGAGAACATGATTTAAAAGTGAGATTGGAATCCCTTTATTCTTGCGGGGGGAAATGTTATTGCTATTATTTTACCTTTGGCTGAGCCAATCAGATTCTTGGAATACTTGACTTCACCAGGCCCATAGCCGGATGCAAAATCTGGAGGAGGAAAACATTCCTACTCATACAATGTATGATACACAAATGGGAAATATCTCAGAGAGCTCCAAGAGTGGTTTAAGTCGTTTTAGAATTAGATTGTCTGTATTGGCATTGATAAACATGAAACATTGTATGCATGTAATATAGAGACTTTAAAGAGAAAGACTATCGGGGTGAATAGGCCCAAAAAAATAATAATTACAACATAGTGATTAGAAAACCTCGCCCATGTTATAATAATAATGCAATGGAAAATAGTGCATTGTAACAGTAGTGCAATGAAAATAAGTATTCATAAGAAATTAGTATTTACCAAGGTCTTCATCTTGATCTTCAGGTCGTTCAGAAGGCTCAGTTATTTCTTCATACTCTTCTACCATGCTGGTCCCAAACACTCTAAAAAAACCCACTAATAAGAATTGTTCCAGAATAAATTCCGTATGAAATCTATTTCAGTGTCAGTCATTTGTGTAAACAACCTTAAGATGTAAACAGGTTATAGTGTCAGAAACAGATTTGTCATGGACAGCATAAGACAGATTTCCATATTGAACAAATCAAATTAACAGAAGCAGTTAAAAAACCACAAAGCTAAAAGTGTATCTGTCCTTAATGGATTTTGAAATTGTCTCAAAATTGTATGTACCTTATGAGACTGAGTGGGCAGAAATGTTCACAGCCAAAGTGAGAGAGAAGCTCAACCTACAAAAAAAGTAAACGACTAATCACTTTTTATGGCACTTCAATATATTTGATGAGATTATTCAGCTTTCTTCAGTGACTTATCTCATGAGTGTTCTATTTATGAATCAAGTTGTTAGCAATGATTAGAAAGAAAGTAATTTAACACGATTGACATTGTGGGAATTTCATATTCTGGAGAAAATAGATTGTAGTGTTGCTAGTAGCATGGGAAAGGTTGAAGCTGGTCAGCAAAATGGACACATTTTCAAAAGAAAACCTTCATTAAATAAGTCCAATTGCATTTTCTCAACTACCGTATTTTCACGACTATAAAGCGCAACTAAAAACCTTTATTATTTTTTTCAAAAGCTGACTGTGCGCCTTATAATGCAGTGCGCCATATATATGGGTCAATATTGAGTCACAAGGTCTTGAAACTAAGACAAGCAGCCACCGACTAGAATTTCGACCGTAGGCGAAGTAGTCCGCGGTGTATGCAGGGATAAATATATATATATATATATATATATATATATATGTACACCAGCAATTCATTTCCTAATAATGTGTCAATCATCATTTGAATCGGTCACTACTGGCTAAAGTTATCCTGAAGTAAAGGAGGCGGGTCCTTTTTAGCATTTACAGGCCCCATAGGCTAAAGTGGGGCAAAACAAAACCTGCAATTGGCCGAAAAACGTAATGTGAATCACACGTTGTGATTTCTCCAGACCGTAGAGCAACCTGTTTTTACTAGTCTGTATTTGTAAACAGGAATAATGGGGCTAAACAGACAGCTAGCAACAAGCAACGGCCATCGATGCAAATGCTTCTCTGCGTTTTTTTTTACCTGTTGGTATTATTGCGTGTTTTGGAGTACGTAAATATTTTACACTGTTGGATATGCTACACTCACGGATGTAAGAGGACCTTGGTTGCGTATTATTATTGAACGTGATGGCTGCAAGATGATTTTGGTGAGCTACCCCGGCTTTATATGTTCCCGGTATCTTGTTTGAAACTGCTCTTGAGTTTTCTGTGATGAGTCTATTTTTAAATTCAATTCAATTCAAAGTGTTTATTGTAATATGCACAGTAAAGAACCATGTTTCCCTGCACAATGAAATTCTTACTTTGCTGTCCACACAGATGCCAATGTAAAAAAAAAAGAAACTAAGAAATAGTGTGCATATCTTGAATCCCAAGGGTTTTTTATCTTCCAAATGATATGCAGGGATCAGAATGGAGATTTTCATTTTCAGCTGAAATAGCCAGGGTCCAGGGGCCGCAGGCCCCGGCCAGGTCCAGGGCGGAGCCCGGTGGGGGGCTCAGGGGGGCAAACCCACCCGAAGCCAACGGCATTATTTGCTATGTGAAAATTGCACTAGAATGAATTAAATCCAACAAAACAGAAACCATGTATTTTTTTCAGTTTTAAGATGTTTAAAACAATTGGGGGATTACAATGTTACAACCATCACCATTGTTGTTGTGTTTTGATGATGAAGATGGACCTTGTATTTAGCTACTAATCAACAATATATATGAAAATATATACATTAATAACCATTCATCATTAATTTGAAAATAGAATGCACAAACTGAACATGCTTAAAGAAAATACATGTCAGTCTGTGACAGTCTTCTCCAGCCATGACCACTTCAATTTATTCTTGATTCCTTTATCAATCTCGGAGACAAAAGCCTCGTCTTCTTTTCTTAGTATTTTCATATTTACTTTTTCAAACACTCATTTCACCGTTTGAAAAGACCGGAAGGAGCGCCATGTTTGAGAAAGCCAATGCTCTGAACAAAAGCTCCGCTGATTGGTTAGCAGCGAACCTATCGACCAATGGTAGGAGTCGATCTATTTGTTGTGTGTTATAGATCTAATGCGCTGCGCTTCTTTTTGCCGTTTTTTCTCGCGATCTCTAACTGCTAACTTGGGGTGATGAAACAGTCACGTATCATACCTCACCCCCCCAAAATATTTTCTCATCGAATTTAGACGATTTACGGGAATGACCTTTGGGGTTCAAAAACAGCGGAATTTCGCGGATCCGCGGAAAATTCTGATCCCTAGATATGTGGAATGACGCATTTGAGTGATTGGTGACATCGTACAGACACCATGTCCATGCGTGTCTGAGACACGTATTTGCTTCTTTGCGAGCCGTCGGAATGTTAAGCGGTTAATAAGTTTGACTGAACCATCTGACTGTTTTGTTGACGTTTCCACTGTAGCACGTTATAGTCCGGTGCGCTTATGTATGGAAAATATAGGACAAAAACGATTTTTGAAGGTGCGCCTTATAACCCGGTGCGCTTCATAGTCATGAAAATATGGTAATTGCACTTCTACACAACACACAGGCTAACCTTTATGTACTTGGTGAACATCTGAAGCAAGAGAAAAAAAGGGTGGGGGGCAGAGGAAAACATTAGAAGCTGAAGACAATTACACTGCTGTCATTAGCAAAATTCTGAACATCCCCCCCAAAAAAGAAGGAACCCAATTCATTAGAACAGAAAACATTCAAATGATCAACATTTCAGGCCTACCTTAACATATTTAGCATATAACTGCTCATTTAAAGGAAAGCTCTGAACTGTGCGTTCGTCTCGGGCATGAAAGGTTCCCAACTTGAGCCATTTGTTGGTTGGGTATCTGCACAACAAAAAAAAAAGACCAGAAAAGTAGGCTTTTTGTTAGGTCACTTAAAAGTAATGTTAATGGACCAAGCTTTAAATTAATTAGCTAAAAGCAAATATAGCCGTTTACCTATCACTAATGGAGACGAGAAAGTCTTTGGGTGTAGAAGAAAAGAGTTCAAAATTGGCGATGTCCAACTGCTTCACCTGGATGGGCTCACAGAGCTCAATGATGAACCTGTGAGGGAAGAGTACAAAGATAGATATTTTTCAAAAACTGACCACGCTGTTCTTTTATGATGCTTCATGCAAAAAAAAGAACATACCAGATTTTGTTACTGCAGGGATTAAGCATGTACAAGTCCATATTCTCCTTCAATATGGCTGATGTGCTCTGGAGGTAAAAACAAAAAGTGGATACAATTTTTCCTTGATTCGGTCTTCTATATGTGACTGCCATTGTTTCACTGAGCATACCTTAGCTTCCGGGTTGGCCCCAAGGATCTTCGCTCCACATTCCACAGAAGCATAGTTGTTAAAGTTTTTTTGAACCTTCTTTACTACATTGGAACCTCCATTAGTGGAAGCATGCATTGACAGAGCTAATGAGAAAAAAAATGATACCAGGGTTTTTTTAGTTTGAGCTTAAACGGCTCCATGTAATGATTGAATGATGTAATTAAGATTAACATCGCACTTTTTTCATTTTCTACTTCCAACATTTTCCGTTTCCATTCATCAAATGTTGGTATATCTTCGGGATCTTTGCTGTTTACACTGGGATCAGTATCCATGATGACTGAAGCACTTGCATCCTTAGAGGGAGAAAATGAAAGCTGGGGTCCCTCTACTGGTGGCCGTTTACTCTTGATGTTACTAACCTTCTCGTTGAGAGAATGTGACTTGTTGCCATCCAGATGCTGACCAGTCTGCGCACTTGAAGGGTCACTGTGGGTTTTGGTACCGGTTGTGTGAACGTTTGACATGTTTTCCAAAATGACTGGAGGATTTCTACTCAAAAAGAAAACAGCTTGAAATGAGTTAAAAGCCATACCCCCAAAGCAACAATTTAAATAACTTGTTCAATTGGGGTTTTTACCTGTCATGATCATAAGGGTTTGCCTCGTCCGCACAGTCAGTATGAAGAAAGTCAGACTCAAGACCTTCAGATTGAGCTTTGTCATTTGTATTATCTGAATCACTGAAACGAGACAAGCAGGTTTACACTTTGAAATTGAATACACTTAAATCAAAATCCCAGTGCTTAGTGAAAAGAAACTTGCTTCAGAGTAATGGTGTCTTCAAGGGTAGAATTATTTATAGGGCTGTCGTTCTCCTCAACAGTGGATTCATGGACGCTATCAGTGGACATAATAAGGGCAACTGCTTCTTGGTCTTGAGTAGCTGTTGTATCAAGGTTTTCCATTTCTAAGCTCTGCTTGTTTTCTGGCTCTGGCTGGGGAAAGCTGCTGTCGACTTCTATTGCCTTGTCTATGGTGGGCATTTCAATTTCAGGGACCTGGAAAGATAAAAGGTCAAACCAAGCTAATGGAATGAACTGTCTCATATATTGAGTCTAACTGTCCATCTGTACGTATTCTACCATGTCTTGGTTAGAGGTTGCAGTAGAGGTAAGATCTTGAGCCCGAGCCCGAAACTTACCTGAGGCGGAATTGAAATTCAGGCAGGGTCGGGCCTAAAATGTCAATCATTACTTCCTGTCCGCGTCGGACTACTATTAATTATTGACGCTTGTTTTTTTTCCTCATGCTGATCCTCCACAAAGAAAATTAAAATAACAACAATTACGGGTGGATGATTAAAAAAAAATCATCGAAAGAGAAGACCTCATCTTCCTCTCAAATTAAAAAAAATAGTCTTCACAAATCTGGGTTTGTTCCAGGCTTGATCTCTCAAACAAAGTTAGTTTGTCTGGTTCAGGCTTCAAAACCCGCGGCCCAAGTCGAGCTGGATGTTCATAGGCCCGATCTTACCTCTACGTTAAATTGACTAGAAGCTGGGGTAGCATATGCCCAGTGATATAGGCCAGGATGCAAGGCATTGACTGAATAGCAGCTATCGCAAGTAACCCGGCCTGCGAAGCTCAGGGTAGCTAGGCTATATTTGACTGACCTCTGAAGGTGTCTCTTGCATGTCCCTTGCCCGTGTTGACTTTTCTTCTTTGTCACTGTCACTTTCTGGCTGCTCATATGTAGACAAGGGCTCGGGAGGCACGTCCAAGTTCTCATCCACCTGAAGAATGATTACAAATTTGAATATTAAGTGCAAATGAAAATGATTTAAAATTAAAACAAAATCATAATGATTAGGCCAAAAGGATTTCACAGAATTCAGGCTTTTAAGAAAATATTAAGATGTTTTAAAATAGTCAACTTTCATACCAATGTGCAAAAACACCACTTGAGGAAAAACATTGTTTGAGAAGGCAGGTTTTTAAACAGGTTTTGCAAAGGAAAATTGTGCTAGTTAATACTTAAAAGCAAACCCTTAGCAGCATTATAAACCAAGCCCATGAGAATTGTTCTGATTGTGCAGTTCCAGATTCTGATACTAACTGTTAATAATTTACATTTCTAAAAATGAACTACATCTTGAAACAGTAAAGCTATTTGTATTAAGATAATAGTTTGAAAAAAACCCTGCTATACTATTACATTTGATATACAAGACTATGTTATTGCTGCAGATGTTGATGGTGAAGCTGTTTTTGGGCCTGATTGCTAAAATAGTTTTGTTACTTGAGAAAAGTCACACCAACCTTGTGATGATGATTTCCTGACTCCTCCAATAAATTGATGTCCTGCAAAGGCCCAGCATTTTGGGCTTTCTGGTCTGACTCTGAAGAATCAACATAGCAGCTGTGGAACCTGCAGGATAATAATTAAATGAATGATCACAGATGAAAACATGTTCCAGAACAACATCCAGGGTTGATGTAATAATAAAGAACGAGCATATGCACACATAATGTGTGAAACACACTGAGGAAGTCCAGGTGGCTTGTAACACCACATTCCCAAGTTATCTTATCTTAGTAAGTGAGGGTTGGAAAATCAAATGTTTTTGGAGTACACATAGTCAAATACTATTATCCCAAAAGATTTTATAGGACTTGTTTACCCTATTCATTATATTGTTAGCAACTTAAAGCAGAAAGGAGATTACTATGTAATCAACTATGCTTAAAAGACAAAGCAACAAACAAGCAGATGAGGGACACGAAATGAAGGTTTTGCAGTAGCAGTGTAAATTACCGTATTATCCGCACTATAAGGCGCACTTAAAAGCCTTTATTTTTTTTCAAAAGCTGACCATGCGCCTTATAATACAGTGCGCCTTATATATGGATCAATGTTAAGTTGCAAAGTCTTGCAACTAAGGCGAGCAGCTGCCGACTAGATTTTCCCCCGAAGGCGAAGTAGTCCGCGGTGTACGCTGGGATTTATATACCGGCATTTCATTTCCTAACCAATGGTCAATCATCATTTGAATCAGTCACTTTTGGCTAAAGTTATTCGGAGGTAAAGGGGCGGATCCTTTTTATCATTTACAGGCTTGCATAGGCTAAAGGGGCGAAACAAAGCCTGCAATTGGCCGAAAAAGATGAATGTGAATCACACGTTGGGTTGCACTACGGCATAGAGAAAACATTTTTTACTATTCTGTATTCGTAAATATTTTACTCTCCTGGATTTACTACACTCACGGTTGTAAGAAGACCATGGTTACGTATCATTATTGAACGTGATGGCTGCAAGAGAACTTAGGTGAGCTATGCGGCTTTATATTTTCCCGGTATCTTGTTTTAGAACGATCTTGATGTTTCTGTGATGAGTCTATTTTTGAACTAAATTCAATTCAAAGTGTTAATTGTCATATGCACAGTAAAGAACACCGTTTCCCTGCACAATAAAATTCTTACTTTGCTGTCCACACAGTTGCCAGCAAAAAATAAAATGGAAACTAAGAAATGTTTGGCATTTCTTGAATCCCAAGACTTTAACCTTCCGAATGATATTTGAAACGATGCATTTGAGTGATTGGTGACATCGTACAGACACTGTTTCCGTACATGTCTGAGACACGTATTTGCTTCTTTGCAAGCTTTCGGAATGTTAAGGGGGTAATAAGTTTGACTGAACCATCTGACTGTTTTGTTGACGTTCCTATTGTAGCGCCTTATAATCCGGTGCGCCTTATGTATGGCAAATATAGGACCAAAAACTATTTTTTGGGAGTGCGCCCTATAACCCGGTGCGCCTTATAGTGCGGAAAAAAAACGGTAGTAAGAAACCAAAAATGAAGTTCTCACCAGAAATCTGTTTCATTCCACTTGTTCTAACAGCATTTGAATACAAAGTATGCAAACGTCGAGAAGTTTTCCCTCCAAGGTTTTAGGTCAAAAAAAGTTGAGCTACGAGTGTATTCTTTTTCTAATGTGAAGGGGCTTAGATCACTAAGATTCATAATATTATGACAAAGTTGATAATTTCGAATGTTGACTAGAAATCTGCAAGTACACTGCAATTAATTACCGGCATTTGTGCGATTTAGTAACCATTGGGCTAATGCATATTTAGATATATCATCAATTAAGTTCGTGTTAGTTTTACTTTAATGTGAGTTTAGTAAAGTACAACTAACAACAGTATGTCAGAAAAGGCTATAATCTTCATCTGTGGTCTTTCGTTTACCCAAAAAATAAAAGAATACTGTTTTTACGTGCTTACCGTTATCCAACATCCTGGAAAGGGGATTACCTCGTGTACGGTCCCATCTCAAGGTTTTTTTTTTCTTTCTTTTTTTTTTCAATTTCCTCCTGTTGAGGTTTTTCCTTGCCATCATGTAGGTTATAGATCAGGGGATGGTGTAAGAATAGTCTATGTTTGCAATAATTTGTGTTCTATGCAGCCCTTTGAGACTCCTTGTGATTAAGGGCTACACAAATAAACATGACTTGATTTAGCATCGTGGGGTGATCGATCATACAATAACATAGCGTCCATCCATCCATTATCCGCACCGCTTATCCTCAGTAGGGTCGCGGGGTAAAATAGTGTCTTCCCTTCAAAAACTTAAGTGGTGTTTGCTGTTTCCTTTTTTTGGTTTTGCAGGAGAGTCAGTTTACCATACCTGTCAACTGGTCCTATTTTTCCGTAATCTGTAAATTTTACTGTACTTTAGACGTGAACATTTTTTAATCCAGATGATCTAAATCGGTTGTAAAAGTAGGTCGCTACTGCTATAACAATGAGTAGCATCACTTACGTGTTCTCCAATCTGTAGTCTATTTGTAATGTTAGCAAAATAAGCTACCGACAAGCTAGTAGCTCCTAGTGAACGGGGCTGCCACATCACAACATTGCAGCTCACCGACTAGTAGATGCCGACAAAACATTAAAATCGCGTCTTTGCATAGGTTATATCACAAATTTTGAAAAAGAAATCACTGTGAATAAAAAATAGAAACAATGAGATAAAAACCTACCAAAATATAAGTGAAACAGACAGCCACAGTGCCACACGACGCCATGTTATCGTCGTCATCCCTGTCCCGTTGGGAAAGACATTCTCGGCGAGCTTTTCTAGTCTGTCAAATTCGTCCACCTATATGTCGTCCATACTATTCGGTGGAAAATCTGGCCTGCGGTTTAAGTTAAACGACGTAGGCTACTTCTTCAGTAAGTTCATGTGGCAAACAACCTGCAAGCAACTGCCATTACGTCACGCTCTGTGCTGCCAATGGCAAAGGCAGACGACGGCATACGCAGCATTTGAGTTTAAGATGAGTTTGTCCGCCAGGCGGAGCTCCTGTAGGAGTAAAGCAGTGTCTCAACATTTTTTTGAACAAAAAAAAATCTAGAGGAATGCAGTCCGTTGAAATGATTGGAATTAAATCCTTTATGTTAGTTTTTTGAAAGCTTAAATTATAGTGTTGCCTCAATTCACAGTAGAGACCCTTTTCCGTGTTTGTAAACAAGGGTGAGGCAGCCGAGCTGCGCGCGCATTATTGTGGCAGTACAAAGGAATTCATTTTACAACGTGAAATTGTACTTAAGTCGAGTCAAATGACGTTTATTTGTATAGCCCTTAATCACAAACGGTATCAACGGCTTCACTGTACCATTATAAGTATATTTAAATGACTGAAATAGTAAACGGGTTGTAATGACTAACTCGTAGGCAGCGACACATTTCAATAATGTATTACAACAGTTAAGAGAGGACTGTAAGAAGGGAGAGGACCCACACAAAGGACTGGAGGATGCTGTTTGGGAGGGTGGGATGGCAGAGCTATGCCCTTGCACAATAGTATTGCCCTTTACACGTTGGTTAACATTGATGTTGAAAATGTCAGGAAAAAATGTTAAAACGTCATATTGTCACGTCATATTGTTCGATATAACAAAATTGTGAATATGCTTGTTTGATGTTGAGATTGTCGTGTTTGTTTGCTGCTGTTGGTGTCAGTGGATTTGTTCAGAGCAAAAAACAATCGATTTTGGACTGGACGGATCTATTGAAACTGACAAAGATGTTATATAACGAAATTGTGAATATGCTTGATTGCTGTTAAGATTGTCGAGAAGGGTTGTTAAAACTTCACATTGTTTGTTTGCTGTTATTAGTGTCAATAAATTTGTTCAAACCAAAAACTGTATGAGAGTGTGATTGTGCCGACTGTGTTGTATGGTGCAGAGACTTGGATCCAGAACGCAGATTTGAGAAGGAAATTAAATGTTTTGGAGATGAAGTGTTTGAAGAGTATGTTAGGAGTGACAAGATTGGATAGATTGAGAAATAAAATAAAAAGGTAGGTAGGTAGGAAGGTAGGTAGCATATTTATTATGAACAAATGTTTCAGATCATCAAGTACATTTTAATATCACACAGAGACAACCCAAGGAAATAAAAAATGCAGTTTTGAAATGCTGATTCCATTTATTATGGCACCAAAAAAAATCAAAACCTACAATGGCCCTCTGAAGGTAATAGCGAGTTGGGCCGTCTGTGGCAGCGATAACAGAAATCAAATGTTTACACCATGAAAGAAATTTGGCCCAAGATGGCACTACTTGCTATTAGGTTCAGGGGGGCATTTACTTTTTCACATAGGCCAGATATGTTTTTTTTTGTGCCTTAATAAATGGAATTAACATTTGAAAACTGTACCTTGTATTATCTCTGTGTGATATTGAAATTGGTTTGATGATCTGAAACCTTTGTGAGTGGCAAATGCGCAAAAAAACAACAACACGGAAATCAGAAAGGGGCAGTGTAGTAACATCTCAAATAAGCACAAAGTATTGCAAGCAGCAAGATTCTGCCTTTATTTTAGTGCTCAAAGTCAACAACAACAAACATTTTGATCGGTGCTACATATAGATTGTGTGAGCCACCTTGTGGAGTTTTTGTTTTACTTTTTCGCATTATATGAAACGCCGGACCACAGCAGGTAAATAATGAGTAAAATACTTTTTTTATGCCATCAAGTTAAATAGATGAAAACAGTGGCTCAGATAACCAGTTCATATTTACAGTTGCTTAGTTCACACATAAGTTAAAGTTGTGGTATGTCATTTTAAGGTGTCCTTAAAAAGTTCAAAGTTATAGTATCTCTATCAATTAACAATGCCCATCTGAGTTGGGAGAGCCCTTGTGCTTTATTTTGAACTGTGCCCGTCTGCATTTGAGACATTTTTGTGATTAAGGGCTATATAAAAAAAATGTGACTTGAATTGAATTGACTTTTATCTGTCACGAGGCGCGGTGGCGTGGAAGGGGACCGGACCAGAACAGAGGCAGGAGGCATGAAGGGAGAACTCAAATGCGTTGACGATCCGTAAGTTTTATTTAATAAAATAAAAGTCGCCCAATACTCCGGGGCAAAACAGAACAATACAGAGTTCCTCCGGCACGAACTTAACGGGACATGGCATAACAGACTAAAACAGGACAAGGCATAACAGACTAAACAGGACAAGGCATAACAGACCGGGACTGTGAAGAATGAGTAGTAATGAACCCGCAACCGCAGAACCCACAATGCAGCCTTGAGTAGCAGATCCACAATTAGTGGAACTGCTTTCAGCTGTTGCCCAGAGGGCGGGGCAGACTGGTCACCAAGGCGACCGTGACAGAGCCCCCCTCTTAAGGGACAGCTCCCGAGGTCCCAAAAAGAAAAAATTACAACCTCACGCCCCGGAATGTTGACGCTCGCGATTGGGGCAACCCCGCTCCCTCCTCCGAACACGCAGGAACGGGGAGAGGCAAGCGCCATCTGCGTCGGGCGGATCGGAATCGGCGCTCGGCAGGGAGGGGTTCTGGTGGGCAACTGGACAGGGGATAACAGACAGGCAGAACCGACGAGAACAGGACAGGCAAAATCAGAACAGGTAAAACATGAGAGGGTCAAAATCAGAACCGGCAAAACAGGAGCAGCGGAGTCGGACTGGCACGCAGGCAGCGGAGTCGGACTGGCACGCAGGCAGTGGAGTCGGACTGGCACGCAGGCAGCGGAGTCGGACTGGCACGCAGGCAGCGGAGTCGGACTGGCACGCAGCGGAGTCGGACTGGCACGCAGCGGAGTCGGACTGGCACGCAGCGGAGTCGGACTGGCAGGCAGCGGAGTCGGACTGGCAGGCAGCGGAGTCGGACTGGCAGGCAGGGGAGACTGAATAGCAGGCAGTCGGCACGGGAGACGGGCAGGCAGGCATCAGAGTCGGAGTCGGCCCGACGGGCAGCGGAGTCGGAGTCGGCCCGACGGGCAGCGGAGTCGGAGTCGGCCCGACGGGCAGCGGAGTCGGAGTCGGACTTGCACGCAGGGGAGAGGGAATAGCAGGCAATCGGCACGGGAGTCGGGCAGGCAGGCGTCAATTCTTCCTGGGACCCCATTCGAGGCACAGCAAGGGCCACGACGGGCGGGGCCGTGGTTCGAACGGGCAGGGAAGGCCAACTCAGTAGGCGCCTGCCGAACTGCGCTCTCCAGCTCTCCCCAAGTCGCGCTGGGATCGTTCGCTGAGTTCAATTGTTGGCGGGTTCATTCTGTCACGAGGCGTGGCGGCGTGGAAGGTGACCGGACCAGAACAGAGGCAGGAGGCATGAAGGGAGAACTCAAATGCGTTGACGATCCGTAAGTTTTATTTAATAAAATAAAAGTCGCCCAATACTCCGGGGCAAAACAGAACAATACAGAGTTCCTCCGGCACGAACTTAACGGGACATGGCATAACAGACTAAAACAGGACAAGGCATAACAGACTAAACAGGACAAGGCATAACAGACCGGGACTGTGAAGAATGAGTAGTAATGAACCCGCAACCGCAGAACCCACAATGCAGCCTTAAGTAGCAGATCCACAATTAGTGGAACTGCTTTCAGCTGTTGCCCAGAGGGCGGGGCAGACTGGTCACCAAGGCGACCGTGACATTATCTTACTTTTGTCATAGCTGTTTGGAGCTGAACACAATAGGTTAAAGGAGTGGAGACTGGGGAGAGTGTCAAGTCAATTCAAGTCATGTTTATTTGTATAGCTCTTAATCACTATGAGTCTCAAAGGGCTGCACGGACCACAAATTATTGCAAACCACAGACTATTATTACAACATCCCCTGATCTAAAACCTACATGAGGGCAAGGAAAAACTGAAAAAACTCAACATAAGGAAAATAAAGAAACCCTGAGAAGGGGCCGCACATGAGGTAATCCCCTTCCAGGTTGACCAGGCTGCAATGGATGTTGCAATAACAAATAATACACAGCTATTGTCAACATGAAATATGGGTCATCTATAAGCTGTTTTAAGCCTAGATATAAACAGTTCCACTGAGGTTGCAGATCAAATGTCGGGGGGCAGAGCATCCCACAACCACGGGGCCCAAATGAAGAAGGCGCTTGAACCTGCCATGCCAT
Source organism: Urocampus carinirostris (assembly GCF_059441175.1). NCBI lineage: Eukaryota > Metazoa > Chordata > Actinopteri > Syngnathiformes > Syngnathidae > Urocampus > Urocampus carinirostris. Next base: position 31,531,832 of record NC_142349.1, read on the forward strand.
GCTTGTACCTGCTGTATTTTTTTTTTATTGGTTTTGTGTTGTCAGTGTCACATGAACATTGTGAAAGTAATAACATGCCTAAAAATGAAAAAAGAAGAGTTTATTCCAACGTGTTTAAGAAATGCACTTACTTGCACGCGCATCATGAATGAGCTGACGAAGGCTGCAATCATGCCAGGAGATGGCTCCAGAGAGTGACATTGCCAGTGTTGGTGGGCTCAAAAATAATAACGATACTGACTATGAATCAATAATACGTAATTGTTAACAATATAATAATGTATTATTATTATTATTATTATTGTTATATATGTATTGTTTAAAACATACATTAATAATAATGTTATTATTAAGATTATGATTATTTTTGTATTGTTATTGTTATTACTATCATTATTAAAAGATCTACTATCACCAGTAGTAGCAAATTTATAGTCTATGTCAGGAATTGGTAGCATTCTCAGACACTTGCAAAAAGCAAGGATTCAAATGGATATTTTTTTGCGACACACTAGACAAGGCCCCATGGCACACTATTGTGCCCTGGGTTCTCATGCTGACTCTGAGCCTTCAAATAAACCTGCAAAAACAGGTTTAAGTTTGACCATTTTTAAAATATAAAAAAATGTTTACATAAATGTTTTTTCAATCTTTGCAATATGACAAAGATTTGCCCGTTGTTGACTTGATTTGATGCTGAGATTATAATTCATGAATTTGTTTCATTTCGTCTTAATTACTGTATATTGCTCCCTGGTCGTCCGATGTCTGTCATTTAAAGTTTGCAGCTGGTACATATTGCAGCCAGACTAAACTAGGGAAAGACAGATATCTCATATTACCCCATGTTTAGGTGACTTGCATTGGCTCATTGTCCAATCAAGATAGAACTTTATGGTTATGTTAATAACATACACATTTTCGCATGGTCTTGCCCTTTGTTCTCTTTCGGATTTAGTTGTGCTGTATGTTCCAGCTCAGAGCCCCTGCTCAGAAAAATCTTGACTACTTGTTTTTTTTTTTTTTTGCTTGACTGCTTGTGACTCCAAGTGGCAAGACGAAATCTACCGGCTTGGGACTGTTTTCCATGCGGTGCTAAGGAATGCTCTGGCTCAGAGATTAGATTTGCAGTTTCAGTGGAAGTGTTTATATGTAGACTTAAGACATACTATATTCATATTCTATAGCACAAGATTGACGTTGACCTCCTACTATTTTTCGTTTTCATTTTTCCCCTGTTGCCTGGCTGGTGCCTGAGTGAAAGATAAATATGTTCCCAGATGCTGTAGATTGCATGTATTCGGAGTCAGCGGACCAGCAACTGGACTGGATACATGCCATCACCTGGAGCCTTTTGTATCAAAGTAGCAAGTTTTGTCGATGTTGTCCTAGACTTTCAGTTATAACTTATAATTATTGTTGATGTTCTGTCTATTGGTGCCCACTCAGCCTCCATTGCAGTCTGGTTGTCCTGGAAGTGGGGTTATCAAGGTCAGTCATTTCTCAAGGCTTTTTATTTTTCCTCATGCTGGGTGTTTTGAGTTTTTTCTTGCCGTAATGTAGATTTTAGATCAGGGGTTCTTGTAACTATCGTAAGTGTGGGCCGGTGCAGAACTTTGAGACTCCATGTGTAGACTACTGTGTATGTATACCTTCATTCATACGTCTGATTAATGTAAAGTTTGATTATACTGTAGAGGTTCTAAACTTGTTTTTCATCATTAGTAACACTGGGTAGCATGTGTCAAAAAATATCGACAGTGTAAGAGGGATGATTCATGGAAACGCAACTATGGGCTGTTATTTCGGTAAAATATGGTGAGGATACAATTCAGATACTTTCACTCACATTGCTTAATATGGCTTGGAAGCAGTAAATGGTAATTGATTAGTCTAGAGATTTTAACAAGATTTAGGGTAGATTAAGATAATGGAACAAAGCAGTGAAGTGGAGATTAATCAAAAATAGTTCTTATTTTTGGGACCAACGCTCAGACCAGCATCATGTCAGCATGAGGGTATGTTTGTGTTAGTTCCAGTCTCATAGTGTATTGTCCAATTTTATTGGAGGAGAAAATTACACATTGTTTGAGGACACTTTACTAGGCATTCTACCAAAGAATAATGTTGAGAAGTAGAACTTTTTATTATCATTATTATTATCAAGGAACAATACAGAGACACAGAAAATAACAATAGATGCAATTTTCTATTATGCTCTCTGACAAACATTTCACAACAAATGGAATCATTCATTTTTGCTCTTAAGTTTTATTTTTATACTCTGAAATTCTCTTGATATATTTAGCTTTGGCAATATAGTTTTGTAATTCATGCCGGTAAGGCAGTCAAAATCAGATGTCTACAGAGAACCATTGAAGCGCTAAAATCCACTGAGGTTTTAATAGTCCACAGATACAGTATTTCCTTATCATGACCTATATACAGCAGAACCAGAACACATTTTAGGACCATATACACATTAACAAACTGACAGAGAAGCACTTGAACACTAACAATAGTCACTTAAGATCCAACACAGATGCTGACTGTCTGACACAATGAGTATTTGATTAAAGGAACAAACGTCAGGAGTTCAATAAATTAACAGTTCAGTTTTATGTGCATGACGGCGGTTGAATGTTACAAACCTGAGATAAAGCTAAAAGGGTAGATGTCAAATAATGCGTGCTATTAATCCACATCTTAGAATGTTCCAGTCAGCATCTGAATCCGAGCTTAAGGCGTCAAGGGTCACAACTTTGACCACTGATACAGCACAGGTGGACGCCTATGATAAAAGTAAAAAGTTTTATTGAGGCTGTTTCATATGGAGACAACTGATGGTGCTCCCCAGCCTTGCTATGTGTGTACGGCTGCAACTACAACACACAAACATCTCACGAAAAGTCCAATGGTAAACTTACCCCGAGGGGTTTGTGATTCATCTTTAACCGTTTTGGACGTGAAGACAAATACAACTGAGTCGGCAACATGCGTGCAGACGGACTTTGTATGCATACGTCTTGCACACAAACGCATGTTTACGCACATACACGTACCAAGATACAACTTGTGTTCCTATAGAGAGGCTAATATTGACACTTATCAAAGGGTTGTGCAATAAATTAATAATAATTGAAATGGAGTTTACATTGAGGCAAACTCGTTCACACATTCACACACATACTCTCCCATGCAATAAAAGCAGCTTATGTGCCATGCTGCATTTTGGAACAAATACAACAGCGCATAGGCTGAGCATATTTTCATGTCGAAGCAGCGAGTTCCGGCAGTGGCTGTCAGAGGACAATAAGAGGAAGTGGTTCGGCTGAAGCGTACCTGGACCACAGGCGAGCACGAGCGCACATACACACACGCCACCAGACGAGTACAATACTGTACATAGATATATGGACATGGCTGGAGGTTGCGGGGCAAAGGACACGATTTGCACGAAGAAGAGGGCAGGGCAGCAGAGCCATGGCTAAGAGAGGAAGCAAGGAAGAACGAGAGTGACTCCTTTGGACGATTATGGCGGAACTTGTCTTGTAGGAGATGGTGGTGGTCGTCGACTTGGGTCAGAATTGGAAGTCAAGGATGGACAGAAAAAATACACAGATGAGAGAAAAACAAGGAAATTATTTTCAGTCTAATGTTTTTACAAGTTCCAAAAGTTGTGCATTCATTTTTGATCAATTCTGATTTATTTTAATTGATTGTTGCTTCATGTTTCTTTTTACTGGTTTTAAGAGCTATTGGGCATTTTGTTATCAGAGATAACAATACCTATTAAAGATAACGTCATCAGCTGAGTCAAAGTTTTGGAGCATTCGGCCTTTTTAAACATTTAATTCATCAATAAAACACATTGGATGAGGTGTTTAGCAAGCATGATACGTTTATAAAACACACCATGAGAACATTTAGGGGGGGAAATGTGGGCCTGATAAATTGCATCTTTTGTGTGTGTGTAAAATGCAGTAATGTCAAACATAAGACTATACACCTTTTAGTAAGGTACGTCTTATTGTCGTGAAAATACAGCAATTCGATGGAGGGAAAAAGGTCTTTGGCACTGTAAATTTTAACCAGCATCTTGGAACATCTTGGAAATATTTAATATATGCTTTCTGGAATTCTCCTTAGTTTGATTTACAGTGGTGCAGATGTAAAACAACTACCACTGACTAGAAGGTCTGCTTCTGAGTAGGGCTGGGCGTGTTGACATGTTATGCAGTGTTTGTATTTTCATTACATTGCTGTTTTTATTGTTTGACTCTTTTGTGTTTTGTTCTGAAACAGTTATAATAGAGATACATCTATTTATTGTTTATACCTCGGAAGTTTCCAATGTGGTTATTTAATTTAAAAAAATGAAATATTTTTAGTGCCTTTTCAAGCAAAATTGGTATTTACTTGGATCGGATCGATACCAAAAATCCCTTGATTGCCCACTCCTACTTGTGAGAAAAAATAATTTGTAAATCCTTATAAATACTTTGGATGGATCAAACTTTCAGAGGACCTTTTAAACTGCTTTTTCCCTATTGAGTGGGAGGTCTCATAGCGCTATGTCTGTCATGGGTGCACGTTTCAAAATGCTTCCTGGTGCAGCAGAGCCCAAAACTAAGCATAAAACAAACATTACACAGATTCTTGTAATCACCTGGGAATGCTTGGAGGGGCCCTATTTGGGCGGCTTGGGGCCTGAGGGCTTTCGGCGCTGTTATTGAAGGGTCCCAGGGGACCTGGACGATTTGGTGGCGGTGGGGCTCCTCGAGATGCAGGCCGTTGGCCTCCAGACATCCTCCTTGGGGCGGTGGGACTTGGAGGTGGAGATCTACAACACAGGTTTGGAATGATTCCCGATCCATTGACTTTATTTTGATTGATTGCATTTCAATGAACTACCTGCGGCCTCCGCTTGTTCCCCCAACCCAAGAGTTGTCAACAGGAGGTGGTAGAGGAACAGTGATGGTGGTGGTTGAGATATCGCCAATAATAGCTAAGGCCTCCTTGAGGGCCTGGTGGGTCCTCAGGACCTCATCCCTCCTCTGGGCCTGCTCCTGGGACTCATCCATCAGGGCATTTTGATCACCTGCAGAGTACAGCTGGGCCAACAGTTCTGCGTTGATGAACTCCTTGACCTGGAGCATGGCAGAGAGGAATTGCAGATTGAGCATTAAGATGGAGTGCAAACGCAAATATATTGGTAGTTGTTACCATGCTGCATGACCTTGCCTAGTGTGTACGATTTCAATTTCGGCATAATTGTACCAAAATGTTTCTCCTTTTCAGAATTGAAGCAAAATAATCTTTTTTTTTAATTGCTGGCACTTTATTTATCCTTAATTAATTTATAATGAAATGTTATCACTTTTCTTCGGTAGTCTGGATTAAAAAGCCTGCATTTTGCCTGTTTTTGACAATTTCAACATAAAACATTGAACTGGAATGTTTTTTCTTTAAATTAAATTCTAGGGGTGGTATTCCTTTAGATTTTTTCTTTATTAAAAGAGTGTGGCTTGGAAACAAAAACACAAAAAAAGGAAACACTGGTTTACATTATTGATCATGAGATGCATGATGGTCTTGGGCATTAGATCCCGGATGCACTTGTTCACAATGGCCATGTAGGAGTCGACCAGGTTACGAATAGTTTCCACTTTACGCTCCAGCTGAGGGTCCATGGAGAAGTTATCTGAGGTGGTAGTGGAAGACTCACTTTCAACCTTTGGGAATTCCAGAAAAAAGAATACATTTCATTTTAATACTCAGCAGATGTAAATTGTAAGGGCTTAACCTAGCAAAAAAATTTAATCAAGATGACAACACTTTTTGGAAAGGACTAAAGAAATATGGGCTGACTGTAGTGGTCTTTTCAGGGTAGACCCCGGCACGTAGCAAAGAAGACTTCCAGCTGTCCACATCATCTTGCGAGTCACACGCCAACTCCAGAGTGCGATTGTCCTTGTACACATTCCTGGATGCCAGAGTGGAACGCACAAAAAAGTTCAACTTTTTTGACTCACTAATGTTAAAGAAAATGACTTGTTTGAAGATTTAACTAGTAAAAATGGGAATCAAAGATTTAACATAATGAGATTGCAACTTTTGCCTTAATCAAGGTGGTATGTGTCGTTTGATGTGCCCTTAAAACGTTGAGGGTTAAATACTTTATCTATGAACCCTCCTCTTGTGTTACTTTTCAGGTAACGCTCCCCATGTTAGCCGGTCGGTGGTGAGCCGTGTCTTTCATACATACGTCATTCATTTTTTCTCATCTCTTGGTTACCTGATCAGGCTTCCTAGTCTAAGAAAGTGTATTTTTTTCACCCCATTTTTTTTCATGGGTTATGAGTCTTTTCTCAGCCGGTATTCAGTAGACCTCAATTTCCATCCATCCTTTCATCTATCCATCCATTTTCAGAGCCGTTTATCCTCAATAGGGTCGTGGGGGTGCTGAAGCCCATCGCAGCCATCTTCGAGCAGTGGGCAGGGGACACCCTGAACTGGTTACCAGCCAGTCGCAGGGAACACAGAGACACACAACTCATTTGCTCATTCACACCTAGGGACAACTTGAACCAGCTAATTAACCTGACATGTATGTTTTTGGAATATGGGAGTGAACCGGAGTGCCAGGGGAAACCCACGAAGGCACAGGGAGAACTTGCAAACTTTACACCATGAGGCTGTGGTAGAAATTGAACTCTGAAACCAACCACCCATCTGCTGTGTCCATCCTTTTTTCAATTTTGAGAAATCTTTAAACGAACCTCAAAAGATTCAGATAATCAATAATCAAATGGTTCTTTTCTTATCAGACTATTACTTGTGTTGTATTACAACACATTTAAACATTTGCTAGTTGTTTTTTTTTCTTCGCTTTGATATTATTAACTATAATGATATATATAATGTTACTCGTTCCAAAACAAATAAATAAAAAAATTAGAGAAAGGTCTCTATGTGTAAGAGCTTGCATTGTATGCAAGTATGTGTTAAGATGCATGTGTAGCAAAAATGTGACAAATTTAGTAGGTTTTTTGCAGAGGCATTACTTGCAGCTGATGCTTAATATGTCCAGTCTACTTATTATTTCAGGTTTGGCAGTAGCTAGTGTTTTATCTTTTTTTTCCGGCACGTAGCAAAGAAGACTTCCAGCTGTCCAACCCTCACAATACAAATGTAACAATTTCAATTAGGGCATTTGATAACGTGGAGATCGTTTTGTTTTCACTGGATTTGGTTAAATTAGACGTTCCTGACAAAGTCAAAAAGCTTTGATGCAATAAACAAATGTATGTAGTTTTTGTATGCATTTAAAATCCAAAATTGTTCATTGGCAACCCTAACACAAAAGATGAGTTTATTGTAACAATGTCAGACAGCCTTTATTCTTTATTTCCTATTGCGCCTATTTGCTTTTATCTTACTTTTATCAGAGTTGTTCAGGACGGAACACAATAGGTTGGAGGAAAAGGGGCAAGGAGGAGTGCTGGAAAGTGACATCATGCTTGTCCCTGCAGGGTTTTCTTTTTGTTAGTGTAGCATGACAATGGTGAAAGTAAGAAAAGGCCTGCTTTTAGTAAAGTCCTATCACCAACCAAGACCCCAAGAAGGGTGAAAAAGGAGGAGTTTATTCGAGCTTCTCCAAGCACGTGCTTGCTCATGCTTAATGACCGAGCTAAGAATTTAAATCGGTACGGCTCCTTTAAATAAATTCAAATATCAGCAGTCACTTGATTTATCTCGTTTCCATTTGTATATCTTTGGAACATAAAACATAATCTAAAACATATTTCAAATGCTGTGCATTCCAAATGCCATGTGGTTGATGAAAAAATATTTTACAAATCACCATTGGCTGACCTTGACTCTGTATTAAAAATGCAGAAAATGTGCTTGCTGGACATAAAACTCTTCTCGACATCACGCACTTTCAGGTTGTCCAGTGGGAGCATGTACTTTTTCTCTTTTTCCTGCAAACAAGAGAAACTTCATTTGTTATTGTCTGACTTGTCAGTTGTGCAACTGTGTCTTTTCACAATATAGTCCCGTGCGACATTGGCAGAGGAAGAGGTGAAATCTAGTTTTAAATTGGTGAGTCAAAAGAGAAGAAGGTGACAGGGGTGAGGAGGAATGAGGGAGAAATGTGAGCGGGAGGTAAAATTTGGAGTGAGAGGGGGAAGAAAGACAGGGAGAGGGAAAGAGAGGGAAGGAACGCACATGTGGAAGTCATTAGGGAGCGGGTCAGGACGCAGTCGGCGTTCACGCTGCGTTATACGAAAAGGAGTCGGTAGCTGCAGGCTGAAGAAACTCGGGTGGTCAAGTCAGGGGAAATGCAAATACATGAAAGCTCCTCAGACACAATGTTGATCTTTTAAGGTGTAAGGCTCAGGAGGGGTCAAAGAAACACGGATTGCAGCAGCGCCCTTTGGGGCAGATAGCTTTCATCATCCTTTTTATACATCATCCTCACCGTTTATCTTTGATCAAAAAAAAATATTTTTTACTTTTTATTTAATCTCCCCTTCTCTTTCCACTCAGTAGTTTTTCAATATTTTTTCTTTCCATTCCAGAGGGGCCCACTTCCTGCCTGATTTTTGGGGGGCGGAGAAGGCGGGAGAGAGCCTGAGATTAAATGACAGCCTGGCGTTAAAATACAACATCTGGTAGTGCTTAGCAGCACTCGGAGAACCAGAGGAGGAGGAGGAGTATGTTTGAAGTTAAAGAAATGGCGGGTGAAGGAACGAAGACCGAGTCAAACTCCTTTTTTAAGCTTCGATGAGCATCCTACAAGTAAAGGTAAACTTTTGCATGCTTCATAGGGATGCAAGAAAAGAACGGTGAAGCGCAGGCTCTCTGCAGAACCCTTCTGGTTTGTATTCCCAAGGGGGTCAAGACATTCCATATATGGTCTTACGGGTACCCTCCCTCTTCCTCTTGCTTTCCTCTTACGCACTCACCCCCTCTTTTCCTTAGTATCCCCTCCCAGAACGTGCAGCCAGTCCGTCCCGGTCGTCTGGGCGAATATGCCACGTCAGGACTGGATACCCTTTGAGGCCGGCATTACCACAACGGATCGTGAGGGGATAAAAGGCTCCAGCGAAAAAAATAAACACACCGAGAGATGTGGGACAGGCAACTCTGACGAGCCGGTCGTATTTTTAAAAACTTTCGGTTGGCGGGATCCTCGGAGGCGGGTGCAGACGACACTTCAGAGGCGCCAAATGCCAGGATGGCAGAAAGCAGAAAAAGGCCTGACACTTTGCTCCGTCTTCGTCCACCCAGTGTTCAGACTACCTGTTCATTGTCATACTGGTGTACAGTAGTCTGCACATTGGTTAGACTGGGAATGGACCTTCTTCTGTCAGTCTGTGTGCCTCTTGTTCTGTTTTCCTTTCTGTACTCTTGATACAAACTCATGTACACCTTTACGTGATTGATTTATAGCTCTCAGTAATGCCTGATTGTTTTGGGGGGAATTAAAATAAGTTATGAAAGCTAGACAGCATACTGTTAAGTGATTGTAGTAAAATGTTGATGTTAGAGAATTTTTCAGCATAGACCAAGAAAGTGTGCAGGCTTGTAGCACTGTGAAGATGTGTTTCACAGGAGGGTTGGAAACAATGGTGCCTGTAAAGCATCACTCGCCACAGCAGAGGGGGATCATCAATCAAGTGCAGTTTGAAAATACAGTCAGACTCAAAGGGATTCAGTGGGTGGTCAAAATGGACCTGGGCAATTTTGCTGTCACTTGGCATTCAATTACACCGAGATAAAAAAAATCAAGCGGAGAATCAAAAATAGAGTCACACATGTATTACGATTACGATTATGATAGTACACGAAATAGTTTCAGGTCTTTCCTCCCGGTATCGAATTTATTTTCTTCTTGCAACAGAGTGCTCGGAGATTAAAAACTAAATGTTCCTAAGAAGAATGAAATAAGTGCCAATGGTGACCACAGCAAGCAGCTCTCACATGTGTATGTGGCTGTAGAAAGTTCACAGAGTCTAAAACAGAAATATACAAGGTTGCGCTAGTGAAGTCTATAATTTCCCGCTTTGCCACACTAAGGTATCAAATAACAATCTGAACCCCCAATGCTACGCAGCCTGTGTGCAGTCTGACAGCGAGTGTGATTCATAAACCTTTGGTGTCTTGGAGTGAACATGTGGTTGGGATTGGGAAGAGCCCAAATTTGATAAAATGAAACAAATGCTTGAAGTCCCTTTGGAAATCTATGGAGCAAAGGAAGATGTCATGGAACAAGAAAACATTTCATCATTCCACATGTGAGACCGTTTTATATATATAATGGTGCGCCATATATATATATATATATATATATATATATATATATATATATATATATATATATATATATATATATATATATATATATATATATATATATATATATATATATATATATATATATATATATATATATATGATGACTCATAATAAATGATAATTTTATAGTCTGTGCTGGATTTGAATTTGTGCCTATAAAATATTAAGGAAGTTGCATTGTGGAGGAAAAGAGTCAACTCTGCATGATGATTGAAGATCATCAGTTGTAGTGTGTCCGCCTATCTACACTTGCTGTGCAGAAGATCCTCCAACCTGTACAGCAGGCACAGACAGGCAGATAGGCAACAGCCAGCCAACTGCTGATCACCAATCTTAACAAGCATCTGGCTTCAGTTTAATTGTCACACGTAAATAACAAAAACCATTCTTTAACTCATGTAAGTCACCAAGTGTGCCGTTTTCTCCATAGGCTTTTCATAATCTCCATTGTAACTTATTGTATTTTGAATTAAATGTATAAATATGTCATGGAAGTTTACATTGTGGACCGGGGCAACCAATAAAATGAGTTTACAGAATAGCTGATTAGCCAGTTATTTGGTGTCAAGTGATTGTCATGGTAACGCAATAAATGCCAAATAAATGTTCTTCTACTGACTGGCTCCAGTGATGTCAGCAGAAATCATGTAATTGTGCTATGTTCCTATTCATTGGTTTAAAGAAATAGATGGCTGTTATATGTTGTTCATTTCTTCTTCCTGAAACAATATTACCTGACAATCAAAACATCAAAATGTTTTGAAGTATTAAAGTAAAGGTCAAAAAAATAAAAAAAATAAAAACATGCAAATTCATATTGGAGATTCCATCATATAAAAATGCCTCTTTCTGTCTTGTGGTAAAATGGTAGCCCACCTTACAACCTAACAGTAAATTCATTAATCAAAATGTACATATCACACCGTTGTTCCCTTCCCTAGGGCCAATCATGTCAAAATAATACCCGGATTTTTCACATTGTATCGCCACTTGTACCTGATGCATGCTATCATCTAGAACTGGGGTATTCATACTTTTTCAGCATGAGGGCTTCTTACAAAATAACCAAGTCTGATCCAGCCAGATCAACAAATGAAACTTTAAGAGCAGTCTAGCATTAAATTATCATATTTAATGTGTTTGTTACCTCCTATCTCGATCACAGTAATGTACTACTGTCTGGTCTCTTTCTTAAAACACACCTTATATTATTTATAGCTTATGAATGACCTATACTTCATGTTGACAATATCTGTGTATTGTTTGTTATTGCAACAAATGTTGCAGCCTGGTTATCCTGGAAGACGAATGACCTCATGTGCCTTGTCAAGGTTTCTTCATTTTCCTCATGTTGAGGTTTTTGCGTTTTTTTCTTGCCCTCATGTAGGTTTTAGATCAGGGGATGGTGTAATACTAGTCTGTAGTTTGCAATAATCTGTGTTCTATGCGGCCCTTTGAGACTCCATGTGACTAAGAGCTATACAAATAAATGACATGACTTGACTTAAAAAAACGTTGTTATTAATTGAATGCTCACAACACTTCTCAATGCACGCTGAAATAAATCAAATAGGTGTAATCAAAATAATAAATTCTAATACAATAATCGATTTATAATAAGTGTGAACTCTATAACTCAATTTCAGTCAGTTTTAGTTTCACTTGCTAATGTATTTTGTCAAATGATACTCCTGCAAAAAATAAGAAACACTGTACTGCTGTAGTGCAAATCAATTAATCGGAAATATTAATTACCCTGTACTCAATCCAAGAAAATTACATTTGTGGTTAATAATCAAAATTTTAACTTATACTTATTAAATTAATTATTATTATTTGTAACTTATTGTTATGAAAGTAATTTTGATAAACCCCATTGTCATACATTTTACCTCTGTGATCCACCAGTAGATCGCAATCTACTTAATGAGCACCCCTGATATAGAACATGCTGCAACGGTCTAGATGTTGAGACAGGCAGCTTGTTGTTGCTGTCAACTGGACATTTTGCATGATTTATATTCTTATTTATATTAAATGTTGTCTGTGTATTGTCTGTTGTTGCCATTGCAACACATATTGCAGCCTGGTCATCCTGGAAGGATTATCTCATGTGCGGTCCATTCTCAAGGTTTTTAATGTTCCTTATGTTGAGTTTTGTTTTTAGTTTTTCCTTGCCCTCATGTAGGTTTAAGATCAGGGGGAGTTGTAATGGTGGTGTATGCATCCCTTTGAGACTTTTTGTTATTAAGGGCTATGCAAATAAATATGACTTTACTTGACGTTAATACGTGATAAAATATGTCAGCAGAAGAACTCACCTCATCATCTTTGAACCAGGAGAGGCTCTCAGCAGTAAGAACAAACCAGTACTCCTTAGCTCCCCCTTTCATGATGCTGATGTTGTTAATGGTCAGCCAGCCTTTGCGAATGACCTGGGGAGGACAAAAAAGTCAAACTTTGCAGAAGGACATCATGTCTGTATAATATCGATGAAAGGATTAAAAAGAGTGATGAAGGACACAAGTTGTGTTAATTTGCGTGAAACGTATACAGTCAATAGTTTTGTTTATGTCCGTGCTTCAATGCCCCGCCATTCATGTAGTGGGGTTTACTAAAAGACAAAAACGGTGTTCGCTCATTATTAGTTGGTCATTGAGTTAAGTGCGTCAAACGTACAATGAACGAAGAAGTGTGTGCATTGTGTTAGTTATTGTTACCCCACAAGCCCTGCAGGCGAGTGCTTATTAGGTTGGATTAATGTATATTTTGCACTGCCTCGCTAAGACACAGTGAGCTGCTGCTGACATTGGCACAAATCAAAAGAGTTCCAAGTTCTAAGGGCATATGTCTTGGGACACACTTGAAATTTGTGTCATTAATGTATCCATTGCTTTCTTTTGAATCTCCCATCTTTAGGTTAGTAAGATGGATATACCAAAGCAGAGTTTACTCTCTTCGAAATAACTGGACTACAAGAAGGCCTTTCTTGTTTAATTGTTGTTTTTTCAAATTATTGTTTTGCATTATCATTTTATAAAGTGCAAAAAATGTGGATAATTATCTCACTAAGATTCGACTGAACATTTTTGCAACTATACTATACATACAAAAGTGCAAAACTCTTGCACAGTTCTTTTGCACTTGCTTTGGGGAACCCCAAGAACTGAAGAGTCAACATGACAAAGATATGGACATTATCACAACATTACTCTTATTATTTCAATTACAACATCATTTGGTTAGTAGGAAATGCTGACAAAAAGGAGCTGGGCCCCTGTAATGAGTCTGTAATCCACAGAAATATTTGTCACTCTCTTCACTACTGGCAGTCATTGACCTTTCTTTGAGTTACTGTCCTTCAGAGCTTGAAATATGTTCACTTCTATTTAGGCTTGGCTTTACCGATGGGGATGGATAAGCAATACAAAACAAAAACAATATAACGTGAATAATAAAAGCACAGCATGTCCCAATACATGTGTCCATATTGTAAGTTTATGTATGACAGAGTACTAAGACAGATGTCATTCATTTCTTTAAATCTGACCAATTTATGGATATTTGTACTCCATTCTTAAATGTCGCCTTGTAGTCTGTGGGCTTTGGTGAGTGACGATATTACACGATAAACGTTTGTTTGGTAATGTCTTACAATCAAGCCTGATGCAGGAGGAGAGAAGGCCTGCAACAAGGAGGAACGTGGAGCTTTAAGAATAGAATAGAATAGAATAGAATAGAATAGAATAGAATAGAATAGAATAGAATAGAATAGAATAGAATAGAATAGAATAGAATAGGCTTTTATACACACAGCAAAAGGCTATAGTCTCACTTTTAATCTGTCACTACAGATTCTGTGACAAGAGTTTTTAAGGTGTTAAGTCAAGTCCCCATGAAACCAGCAGTAGCAGAAAGCGTCATACTTATTGCAGGTATAAATGAGAATGCAAACCAGAACCTACAAAGAGCAATACTCACCAACAGACACCCATAAGAGGGCAGCTGACATTCTCACTAAGGGGTGGGGGATGAAATGCAAAGTTGCACCTTGATGACACAGGAGGGGTTCAAACAAAGGGAAAGGTCTCAACAACAACATGGTGGTGGCAAAAAGAAAATCCGGTGCGATAAGGCCAAATGAAACATAGCCAGCCACCATTCTCCCTTTTACAAACATGATGCAATAAGGAAAAAATAACAAGCAAATCTAAAATTATGTATAAAAGCTTATACATTATGTAGAAAGCAAAAACATTGGTTGTCTTTTCTGCATTTTTCTGCTGTCTGGCACTTCATGTAGGGAAAATCTCTCACCTGATTTGTTGCTGAACTCTGACTCTTGTTTGTCTGACTGCTTCTTTGCTGAGCACTAAAAGGAATGGAGGAAACAATAAACACAGAATTCCAAAGATTTTCACTTAATGTGTAAAGGTTCACAAAGTGAAGATTTACTTTGCGAAGCCAATGAAGTCCTCATGGTTAGTATTAATGTAAGAGAGCTGAATGTCGATCAACAGCAAAACCTGAAAACAAATGATACCCAAAAAACATGATTGTCTTTTTTTTTGCTGAATAACAAGACGTATGCTTTGGACAAGAAACTGTCCAACAGAGGTTTGACGACAAAACTATTTAGTTTAGAAATCCATACGATAGCCTTCTTCTATATGAACTAAACCATCGTTTCTAAAACAATAAACAACAGTAGTAACATTTTCAAATTAATACTGAGGTTTTTGGACAATCTATTTTGTCATCACTTTCACAAAACAGCTAGTGACGTTAGCAGGCTTCTAATTCGGGACCTCATTCTCTCGAGATTGTTTTTGCCTCCAACTTAGGTAGGCCTCTGATTTTATTAATAAAGTGAAGCGTGATAACATGTCAACTCTATGTATTATAGGGTGCAAAATTAGCACGAGTGGCAGGCCGTATTTGGTTCAAATCAGAAAAAAACTATTGATTTTATTTGTCATATACCAATACACTCTCGAAACCGATTTCTCGGAAATACACAAAGGAAAAATATAACGTGGGCATTTTAAAAAATATTTATGCATTATTTTCCACATTCCATTCAGGCAAACATAAAAACATGACCCAATAATGAAAATAAGTCTTTTTAGAAGAGAAGGGGCAATATGTATTTATGAATTAACGAACATGCAGACATTTTCAGGTGCATATATTTCTTTTTTGTTGTTGTCTTTATATAAACTTTTTAAACACATTCATTATGAAATGTTTAGAATTAAAACTCAAAAAAACAATACAGCTACATAGTTTTGTTTTAATATAAAATATGATATCTTTATAAAATAATAAAATAAAAACATTGTGTAAACAGCAAGTTAAGAAAAATGTAGCCAACTATTTGAATGTTGGGAACAGTGGAAACAAGAGTGGTACCAAATCAACTTATTTTCATTGGTAGTCCTAAAAACAAATATACTATTTAACTGTATTGGACATTGCATGTTGGCAGTAAGGAACCGAACAAATCCACTGTACATGTTACCTGGTCCTTAGCTCGACTTTCTCTGTCTCGGATATGCGAAGTCACAATTCTCTCTGTTTCTTCACGCAGCATAGGGAAACATTCCAGCTGTAAACACACCATACATTTCATTACTTCTAAAATAACACAAAAATATTACAACTCTAAGGTTATTTTAGTCCTGTTTGGGGTCAAATTAAGTTGGGAACGACTGAACACATTGGATTCATTTTTCTTTTAAGCATACAGTACATGCCAATTTTTGACATTTAAAAACAATAGGAGATATTTAATGTCCAAAATACACTTTGTCTCCGGAATATTAAAACAATAAAAAACTACATGAGCGAGTTTCAAACCAGGAGTGGCAAACTTTTACCAAAACAGACAATTTATGCAGTTATTGACACAGTTTATTCACAAACAAAGACTTAGTCTCACTTCAAAATAAAGATCCTGTAAACATAAACCAGTCCCAAGATTTTTCTTTGTTTTGTTTGAATTCTAAAAGAGTGAATTTATGCTTGTCATCGCATTTTTGTTAGTGTAGCATGAAAAGGGTAAGAGTAAGAAAAGGCCTGTGTCAAATACAGTCCGACTGCCAACTCAAACCTCAAAAAAGATGAAAAGAGAAGCGTTTATTCGAGCGTGTTAAGAAATGAATTATCTAGCACACGCAACATAAGGAGCTTAACAAAAGCTGCGATGATGATACAGGCAAGAAGATAGCATCAGTGAGTAGTTCCAAATTCAGTACAGCACCAATAAAGGGTTAAAAGCGGTAGTCTAACTAACCCGAAAAACGGTAGTGTTGGCAGATATTCTTTAAGTGCAAATATTATTGACAAATTGCATTTGTGCCAGAATCACCTTATTGGAACACTGGCGAACGGTGTTGATGAGTTCCTGGATAACCATATCCACACACTTGACACAGGGTTCCTTCAACTTGATGACCTGTTTCTTCACAATAGCTTCAAATGCCATGTCCGGAGTGAAGAGCCCGGTCCTGTCAGTCCAAAGAAGATGGAATTCAAGTTGTTCTACAATATTGTTAGCCTGGGATTAACACATTTTCATTTTTAAATGCTAGAGCTCAAATGTTACCATTTATTTTAGGATCTTTTTTGTTTAATGAAGACAATAATAACAATAACAAAAATAGGAAAGAACAACACTGTTATTTCTATTTTTTGTGAAAAATGCTGTACGTTAATTTATTTTAAAAAATACAGTTTTCTATTCTTTTATTTTGGAAAATAAATATTCGTAGAATAAATCATAAAATGGGAAATATTTCAATTGGATATACTTATTTTACTGGGAAAATGTAAAATGTTAGTAAATTAGTCAAAACAATAATTCATTTTTACTTATCTTTTTCCGATGTTGTATTTGAAAATGTCTGTTACTTTGCCTGTTCATTGTGAAAATAGAGTTACAATCCTATGCCTGTTTAATAAACCGGTCTATAAATGTAGAGTATATTGTATGATTAGTTAGTTCACACTTATGCAGTATATGATTTCCGAAATGTGAATTATTGTAACTGAATCTTAGTTAGAAAAAAATCTGGTTGAATTAGGGTTGACTTTAAAATATGAGTACCGGTGGTAAAAAGAGACAGTATGAAAGATTGAATGATTAGAAAACAAAGTAACACAAAATATTTTCAGGTATATGCCTTGCTGAAGCGATGTATTGGGTTTTTTATTCAAATCACTCTTCAGATATGTTTTGTGAGCAGTTAAGTGCTACAACTCAAAAGTTTAATATGTATGTACAAAATGTAGGTATGTACAAAAATCATTGGGCCAATGGTTATGAAACTAATAACGGTCAAATATGAGGTCACTTATCGTGTCGTTGGAAAAAAATAGCATAATTAGTCAATTAGAACCATGCTTTACAACTAGTTGACTCTGGGTTTCTTGGATGAATCAATATGTGAACATATCTGAATTGATCATAAACGTCTAATTTTTTTTTTTATCAGAATATGTCAAATAATAAAAATGGACTGTTATACATAAGGTGGAACTATTCTGTTTAAGATGATTTAAGCGGGTATGAGTGATTTTGCAGGCCTATGTGCACAAATGGCTTCTAATTCAAATAAAAATGACAAACATAAAAAAGCAAGCTGTTGCACTCAAAAACAGTAGAAAGCAGAGGTGTTCGAGTGAAGGGCATGACCGTATTTGCTAGCTACCATTTATGAACCAGAAACGTAGCATCATCTGAAAGCATGAGCTCAGGTTGGTGAAATCTATAAACATGGAGGAATAAAAATGGCAAGGACTCTCAAGCTTCTGTCCAAAGAGGAGTTGACGTCATTGAAGGTTAAATGTTGATCAGGACGTTGGGAGATAAGGATAAAGAGTGTTTCTATTAGCATATCCCATGTTAAAAATGGGTTGACTGTTAAACGTTTTAAATAGCACATGTTCTAAAGCAGGTCTGCAGGCTGAGACCTGGCCAGTTGGATACTTTAATCTGGCCCGCCATAAATTTCTAATTATGCAAAAAAAGAGCGAGTTTCTAGGTAATTTTGATCAAAAGGTAGTTTTTTTTAACATAAAACAATCTAAATGCTTCCTCTTGCCGCTACAGGGCACTAAACGATATACTCTAAGCTTTAACAGGCCCAACCTAATAGTTTAATCTGATATAGTCTAATCTTTTTGCCCATGCACTTTTTAAACTTTGGTTTTGTATTTCTTTTTAATCTAGAATGACAATTAGGGAAAAAATATGTTTTCTTTTATAGCTCCCACTTGAGTTTGTATAGCATGGTGAGTTGGTTTTGTCGCAAAACTGCATTGACTCAATTGATAAAATAAACAAGTTGACACATTCAAAGCCAAACGTGAGAAACTTTTTTTTCCCATTGTTTGTCAATAATTATTGTATTCTTAGAAAATATTCCTTGTCATCTAGTATTATAACATGTAAAGTGGGCTACTAAAGCTGGCTGACTGATGAAGCATAATATTGAAAAACTGCAGTAAGCTAACGTTTTAAATTCACATTATTTTAATGTTCCGGCCTGCCCGAGAACAGAAAGTCTGGATCCGGCCCCAGAGGCTAATTGAGTTTGACATCCGTGTTTTAAAGATTGAGAATATTTTTGGGACCCTATTTACCTTTTACTGTTACTGAAGAAGTTCTGTGTGCAATGACAAGTGTTTGCAAATTTAGACTCGTCAGTCAGGTAATTGCAACCGTGTGGGACAAAAAGACGTTCGACAAAGAAAAACCAAGATGGCCATTCATTTGATCTCATCCAAAACGATCTATTCCGTGACAATGCATCACATTGGGAAAATCAACAATCTTGCATTGCGGAAGAAAAACATCCTTTGCAACAAGCTTAATAGGGAAAAAAATTCACAGAACAGTGAAGTGGATTCATTTGAGTTCCAAGGAGCATGATTATTGGTGATACAATTTTTGTAAATTAAAAGAATAAAATCTGGTTTTGGATTGCTTACTCTAGACCGCTTGGCTGTCTAACCTGAGATTTCAACTTCAGACGTTTATGTCTGCAATAGCCTTCAACAAACGTAAAAAAAATACTCTTAAGTTCCTCTGGATGGAGAAGGATGTCCGCACAATACGGGTGGGCGATATTGGGATTTTTGGTATTGATCCGATACAAGTAACTACAGGGTATGATCATTGGATAATTGACCCTATCTCCCCTAAATACAGCCTAAAACTGTCTATTTTGTTATCAAATAAAACTTTAACAGGGTGAAAAAAATAAATATCGATGTATATATTCCAACTGATTCGGATCAAAAGTCAAGAAAGTCAAACCAAAAAATGTAATGTAATGAAAATACAAATATAAAAAAGTCAACATGAAAAGTACTATACCTTCCACTGCACAATATTTTGAAAATGAAGTCAAAGTACAAATAGTGTAAAAAAATATTTACCAGTATAATTATAATACTTCAATGACAACAACTTTTTTTAGAACAAATGTAAAGAAAGTCAATCCAAAAAAAAATAACAAAAAATACAAATACTGTTTCATTAAAACAACGGGAATACAGTATTTTCCGGACTATAAGGTGCACCCGAAACCCCAAATTTGAGCCTGTATCTCACTAATGTCGGATCCATTACCCATGACAAGGATGACTTGGAGCTACAACTCGTGGGAAACCGCTATATTTGGGACGGTTATATTTTAAACATAGTGGAGACCTGGCTCAATCCGAGGATACCGTGCAGCTAGCTAGCCTCTCTAAATCGCTTTCTTACTCTGAAAGGAGAAGCCCTTCAATTGTGATGTGTTTTGTGTTATTATTTGTAGATCTTCAATTGTTATTTTATTGTAGCCATATACTCTCAGTCTGCAAGCATGTCATCTCGAGGTAAGTTTGACCCTTGGGGGCTTTGAAGGTGCAACGCTACTTCGTGGATTTTCACTTTTTGCCGGGGGTTCTGGTTCTAATTGAGGGATTACTATATTGACGTTTTCTGGCGACGGCTAAGCAGGACCTGCCATGTCCATTCCTCTGTGTGTCGGGGATATCATCCAATGTTATTTTACTGAAAAATAGAAGTACTGAAAGCGATGTTGAAGAAGACTACAATCGCACTCATAAAAAGAAACAAATCAAGAAAAAACATTTGTAAACATCAGGTTCTGAAGGACTTCAATTTGTGTGTTTGCAGTATGCATAAACTGTAGCAGAAATTAGTAAATATATCCTTTTGCTTTGTTACAGATCCACTTATGAACAACTCCATATGTCTAAATCTGTTATAGAAATTATTTTAGAAAATCCTTGCATAATTACTTTGTTAAAGTACTCCCTATTAATATGTGGAGCTAGGAGGATGCTTCTCGATAAGTATGAGTGATTTAATGTTCTTAGCCAAGGCAAGTGCGACATTCAGTATTGGAGCACTTGTAAGTTGAAAAATGACCTATTTTCGCATAATGAACCCAATCATAATCTTATACAAATGCATTTGCTCCGAACTGTACATGTTAATAATATGGGGCTCATAACAATAGATTATTGTTTTAGTCACCATCGATATTACTTACAAGCAAAGTAAGGATCGGTTGTTTGATAAATATTTTTTTTTTCCTTTGATTGATTGATTGATTCATTCATTCATTCATTGACTGACTGATGCTCTAGTCACTCCAACACTACTTTTTAAAGACATGTATTATAAACAGAACCTGTGAAATGTTATTCTATTTTTTCAATTGAAAAGAATATAAAAATAATTGAACTTAGTGCAAGTCTTAATTTATTTCAAAATAAAGCATGAAGGTTTTTTTTCTGTATTATTCACGAAATGCAGGATTTTATCATTTATCAGTATTAGTAACCCAGAACAGTTATCGTGCATCCCTATTAATTGGCCTTACATAAGGCCAGATTCTACTCTGTGAATACAATATGCCATAAAAGGAAAGACTCCCACCTGATTCCGTGGATGTTCTTGATGGCGTAACTGATCTCACGACGCATCTCTTTCTCATCACACTCCATCTAAGAAGAGCGTTACAGGCAGAGAGAATGAGGACATTTCGTGAAGTAGCGGGTGCAGTTTAGACAATTTAACACAAAGTACACACACAAAAGAGGAGAACACAAAGTATTTAAAAGCATCAGTTTTTTCTCACTTCATATGTTGGGAAAATTACACAATCCACGTCATAGAAATTATATTCAACAATAACACCCATCCCATTCCAAAAAAGAAAAAAAAGAATGCCTTTTGATAGTCCAAGCAACAACGAAAAAACTCACTGTCGCAATACAATTCCAATTAGATTCAATTCCAGCTACCGCAGCCTCCCCGTGTGGAGTTTGCATGTTCTCCCTGTGCCTGTGTGGGTTTCCTCCTGGCACCCTGGTTTCCTCCCATATTCCAAAAACATGCATGTCAGGTTAATTGGCCAGTTCAAATTGTCCCTAGGTGTGAGTGTGTCACAATTGCCCTATTTGGAAACTTGTGGCAGCTTGATTGGCGCCAACAGCCCGGTCAAGCTGATTGGTGGCCACACCCTTCTTAAGCCCCCGACTTCAGTTCAAACTTTGTCAGATCGTTCTGTCAAAGACCAAAACGAACACAGGACTCAATTGCATGCGTTTCTCAAAATTTTATTGAAACAGAGTGAGAGTAAAGCTTGCTTGATTGCTTGATCCGAAGACTGGCCACACCCTTCTTAAGCCCCCGACTTCAGTTCAAACTTTGTCAGATCGTTGCGAGCTGTTGTGTTTCACTCAGTGAGCGTTCCCGTCCGACTTTGTCCCTGTTAAAACCTGTTTCCTGCCTGATTCCCGTATTTCGACCCATTTCCGAACCTGAGTACGCCTGTTTTGCCTGCCGTCTGCCTACGACCACACGAACTTTACTTCGCCTCTGATCTCCATCCCTGGTTAAACGACTTGCCATTCCCGCGTGTCTTCTTCCGAAACGGAAGTGTCACTCCCGCCTTGCTCATTCCCGCTCTCCGCCATTCTTCGGATCAAGCAATCAAGCAAGCCTTACTCTCACTCTCTTTCAATAAAATCTGAGACACACACAGACGGCTAGGATGGGCTCCAGCACCCTTGCGGCCCTAGTGAGGATTAGCGGCACAAAAAATGAAGGGATATAATGCATGGCAACACCAGGCCCTTATTCTTGTGTAAAACCTACAAGTATTTATAAAAGTGCACGTTTATATGATAGCTCATGTGTCTTTGCTTATTATTCAAATCAATCAATTGTTTTTAATGAATGAAGTCTATTTTTACCACTAGATGGCCCTAAATAATACACAATGTCGCTTCAAAAAAAGTTTATATTTGCACCTGGTATTGACAATCAATTCGTCAGCCTTAAATATTTGCTATATAAATTACCTTGACCAGTTCAAATGGGAAACGCTCATGGAAGATACGGTTGATTTTGGCTCCACCTGACAGTTCCACCGTGTCCACCTGGTCCCCCGAACCCTCGATCCGCTTCTCAAAGTCCACGGAGAACTGTTGGACCATCCTGAAAAAAGTAACCCCCTACCAGTCAGCACCTGCACTAGTTACTCAAATTGCTTTTTTTTAATTGTCAGTTCACATGATGGAAGTGATTTTAACTGTGGTTTCTGGTATTGCTTTATGCTACTGACTGCAACAGCTGCTTGGTTTTGCGGGAAGGGTCATCCGGTCGGTATCCCCGGTATTCCTCGGCCTCCTTGTCCAGAGCCAACAGCTGGGACTGAAGCTTACTGCGAAAAGCTGGCAGTGTGTCTCGGATGTGGTTGGTCAGTTGCTGTGGGGACATTTAAAAAATATCTTGTTAAGCCTTTACAAGTATAAGGTAATCCCTCTTTTTTCAAAGGGGTTCTGTTCCAAAAATAATACCTGATAGGAAAAAATCCGAGAAGTAGAAACTTTTATTTTTTTTCACAATCATTATACAATTAAGTACTTTATTATATATTGAAACCAAAGAACAACCCCATTTACAGGCTCAAAGAATTGTTTTTACAAATGAAAGAACTGTACTCTATAAAAACTTTTATTACAAATAACTTCTATTATCAAAATATTGTTTTAATCATCAATGTATATTGACGGTTTCAAACTGCGGAGATAAGCACCGCCCACTGTGACCAAAGTAATTGGATTAACGGGGAAAACTATTATTGAAAAAATACAAATAAAACAATAGCAACTCAAGTGTATGTGTGTAATTTAGTTGTAACAATAATGAGGAAGAGAAGTGTTGTGTATGCTCAAGCGAAATTGTTTTGAACCCCAGTGTGTGTGACATGAAGTTACCCACTACAACACTGCCGCTGGGGCATACCATTGCAAAAAAAAAGAGGGTGGGGGGTATTCGCACTCCCTCTAACAGTGTATTTCACTGCTCATCTGAATGAGCCGCTGTCTCCTGACTCTGCTCTGCAGTGCTAATTTTTTCTGTGGTCTGCAGTGCATGTGTGTTTTTTGTTTTTTTTGAACATCGTGATATGCAATTGATGTCACTCTTTTTTCTTCTTGGCAATAAGATTCTCGTACACTGACGTACAAAGACACAGGTTTGGTTTTGGCATTGGTGGGGACCAAATCCTAACCAAACATAAGCCCCACTTGAAATAAAAGAAAGGCACGGCCAATACATTGGCCTTATGCGCCAGCGCTTCATCAGAAAAGGTGATTTAACCCTTTTTGTGCTGTTAAGCGAACAAGATCGATCAATATTTTTTTTGATCATACAACATTGGCGTGAGAAAAAACAAATAAATCCGTCCGAACAATGATTTATCCGATCACCATCCATGCCAAGTTTATGCTCTTGCCGACATGTCACCATGGATTATGTTTGAGAACTGTCATAAACGGCTCATCAAAGGGTCTAATTCTTGAGCTACATCCAGAAGTTTACGAAACTACGAGAGATTTTTCAAGTATACTACTGTTCAAAAGTTTGGGTTTGCTTAGAAATATTCTTATATTTGAAAGGAAATAGACCCATATATGCTTAACATGGTAAATGAGTATTTTAGCTGCAAATGTTTGCTTTCTAATGCAATATTCTAACAGTTGGATAGAGGCCCATTTCCAGCAACCATCACTTCAGTACATTGTGTTTGCTAATAGTTTTAAAAGGCTAATAGAAAACCCTTGTGCAATGATATTAGCACAGCTGAAAACCGTTGAACTGGTTAGAGAAGCTATAAAACTGACCTTCCTTTGAGCTAGTCGAGTATTTGTAGTTTTACATTTGTGGGTGTGTTTAAACTTTCAGAATGGCCAGAAAGAAAAAAAACTTTCGTGAGGAACTTAACGGTCTACTCTAAGAAATGAAGGTCATTCTAGGTGAGAAACTGCTTCAACGGTCTGTACTACCCCTTTCATAGAACACAAACAAAGTGGGAAGAGAAGTGAGAATCCATTACAGTCTCTTGCTTAGAAATAGATGCCTTTCAGGTCCTGAACTATCAGCTGGGGTAAATGGTAGCCACAAGACACCATTGTCAACATCTACATTGAAGAGGTGACATTGAAATTCTGAGTGGCAAAGAATATGCCATATTTGAGACTCGCCAACAAAAGTAAGGTTTAGCCTATCTGAAGGCAGAACACAAAAAGTAAAACGCGATATAATATAGGAATTACCATAATACTCATTTACAAGCAGCCAAATAATAAAGGCTTTTATTTATGGTTACCATAAACTAATAAGTGAGTGAATTTTTAGTATGGACGCTGTGTTGCATCACTCAACTATAATGTGACACATGATGGAAGTGGGACACAATAATGTAGGTCACTTTCTTATTAATTATGAAAAGTGCACTGTGTGTAAACGCTGATCACCTGGTTGAGCACTCTTTGCAGGCGGGGGGTTCCCATTTTGTCCGCCATGTGCCTGTAGGACGGATGCGAGAAGAAGAACTTTCTCTCGGCCTCCAGAGCCGCTTTAATATCTTTCTTTCCATCGATGTCCTTCTGACTGCGGTTCACTACGCCGATGTAGCCTGAAAAAGAAAACAAAGGGACAAAAATTGGCGGAATTGGGGACTGATCCTGGGGGAGTGTGAGGGAGATAAAAAGAGAAGAGAAGGCGAACATGCCCACAAACCTCTTCTGAGTGGCAGCAGTTTGTTCTCTAGCACATCGCGGGCATCTGTGCCTTCGTCCATCAAATCCAATTTGGTGATCACTCCGATGGTCCTCAGACCTTCATGACAGATGCAAACACGACAGTTGTGTTGTCTGATTTAAAGGGACAGTGTGTCATATCAGTCTACTTAATTTCGCCATGTTGTGTAAGTGCAAGCAAAAATGAGTAATATTATAAGTAAGTGAGAGTCAAAGTGAGCAAACCGCAATATTTTTCTTTTGAAGGAGGGGGGGACTTTCAAAGAAAGAAAAAAAAGGAAAAAAACATTTCTTTAAACACTGGTATAAATTCCAAACTGGAAAAATAGAACAAAAAACGTAAAAAAGGGGGAATAAAAAGAAGAGGAAAGAAAAGAGGGGAAAACAGAATGAAGAAAAGAAAAAAGGGGAAAGGGGGTAAGAAAACAATACAAGCTATAAAAAGAAAAGAAGAAAAAAAAAAAGCATAGAGAAAAAAAAAGACACATTTTTTGGGTTAAGGGGCCGGTCACACAGCCATTTGCGGCTGAATCACGGCTAAAATTTTGCGTTTTTTTTTTTTGCCCGTGGTTGCCCGCGATGGAAAATGCGCCAAATTGGCCAACCCGCTGTTCATCGGTGGTATGCCCGCAAAACAGACGCCGGCGACTGTTCTGCTTCATCATCGCGTCATTTCCGCATCATTTTCTCGTGTGGACCACGGGTATAACAGCTCCCGAGCCGGTGTTGTGCCCAAATCCAACTCCTACGCATTCCCAGCAAATGCAATACGAAGTGGTTTTGGTTATATGTTCACCTTTACATTCCCTAAAAGTGTTATTAAAGGGAGATAAAACGAGGTAAAAGTGGTTGTAGTAGGGAGGGGATGCAAATCTCGGCAGGGATGTATTTCTCGGCTTAACACCGGGCTGTAGAAATCATAACCGCTCAAGACACAGTCCCGTGAAGATCAAGATTTCAAGCTATGGCACCGAAGAAGCCAATATGTTATTATTGTAATAGTTTTTCATTTTTATTTTATTATCTTGTTATGAAATGAAAAGAAATGTCAAGAAATAAAAATGGATTAAGACGAGGTCACTACGGTGACGGGGATCCATGTCCACCCCTTGACGCCTCGAGCACAACTGACATGTGCTCGGCAAATCGCACTGTATATACGCGGAGAAAGGCGTTTGACCGTCACACGCGTAACACGCTAATTTCACGTAATAACACCGCGATACAGGCGCAGAACATGCTATTACCGTGCTCCACCCACGATTACCCGCTGAAATTTCCCATCCTACCCATGTGTAACCACGCCCTGGCCGCGGCCAGAGCACGTCGTTCCGCGTCATTTCCGCGTCATTACCTCGTGTGCCGCCCGCGGTTAACACGTGCTCAAAGTTTTGAGCAGCTCAAAACTTTTGCGCGACCAACCGCGTGTGAATTTCCGACCGCGAGTAAAGCACTGCTGTATCTCGTCTATATGGCGGTCTCCAAGCGTCTAACAACGCCCAACAGCGTCTGCTTCACGGCCAGAGATTTCTGGCCTCGATACGCCCGTGAAAGGCTGTGTACCCGCGTTTTAAAGATTTGAGCAGCGCAAAACTTTTTCGCGCTGCCACCTGCGCGCGAATTTCCGACCGGGTGTTAAGCACTGCTGTATCTCGTCTGTATGGCGATCTCAAAGCGTCCAATAGCGTCCGCCTCACAGGCAGAAATTTCTGGCCGTGGATCAGCCGCAAACGGCTGTGTGACCGGCCCCTTATCTGGATTCCTGAAGCAGCAAGATGGACGACAAGAAAAATAAAATAAACAAATAAAAACGCTTTAAAAGTATTTTGTATGAAAATAACATGCTGTAAAAACACTCCTTGTCTGAACCGCTTTCTCCCACTAGAGTTGCTGGAGCCCATCCCAGCTATCTTCCCTGAACTAGGTGAGGAATAATAAAGCAATAAAATGTAATGAATTGTATTAAAACAATAAAATAAAAAGTGAACTGTATCATTCTATTAAAAAAAAACTAAAATCTAACAGTACACTATGTGAGTTTCGGTTATCAGTTTTCACTCCTGAAATCTTGCCTGCAAACTCTCACTTCCGTGGGTGTTCACCATTTGTTTTTGTTTTTCATATTCAGGAAGAAAAAAACGTTTCTTAGGGAAATTTTAGATCTAAATTGCCGATAGGTGTTAAAGAGAGAGTGAAAAGCTTTTTTGTTGAAGACCCTCTGGCTTGAAAATCGATGCATGGATAAAAACTCATTGAGCACCAGAATGCTCAATTGGAAAAAAAGGGGGTTTGATATCTATAACTGTCTATGACAATGAACATGTTTATGATATAAACTGTTTTTTGAAGACAGTTTTACCAGATGAGAAAAGATATTGAATGTAGTTGACTTAAATACTTTTCAATTAGTTTTATCATCGGTACAGCTTTATTGTTACTATTAAAAATATTTAATTCTGATACAGGGCAGCACGGCGGCGCAGTGGTTAGCGCTTGTGCGGCACAGTTCATGTCATGGGAACCTGTCGTGGGTTCAAATCCAGCTCCAGACTTCCTGTGCGGAGTTTGTATGTTCTCCCCGTGCTTGCGTGGGTTTCCTCCGGGCACTCCGGTTTCCTCCCACATTCCAAAAACATGCATGGCAGGTGAATTGGCCGGTCCAAATTGTCCCTAGGTGTGATTGAGCGAGTGAGTTGTCTGTCCCCGTGTGCCCTGCGATTGGCCGGCAACCAGTTCAGGGTGTCCCCTGCCCACTGCCCGATGATTGCTGGGATGGGCTCCAGCACCCCCGCGACCCTACTGAGGATAAGCGGTGTAGCTAATGAGATGAGATGAGAATTCTGATACAAGAACTGGAAGCTGCAAAAACTTCTGCAACCTGGTCTGTTTTTTCTTCAATTCTTAATTCAAATAATTGAGGTCTGGGGCTAATTTGAATCAATGACTGTCTTGCACAGCATCCTAGAATAGTGCTTAGAGCAGTGGTTGGGAACCTCGGGCTCTTGAGCCAGATATTCGGTCCAGTATATGTCAGGCAAAGTCTCAACTACAGTTTCCAGTCCAGATGTTACACCAACAGACCCCGTTTTGGCTGTGCGTCGCTAAGGAATCCTTTATATGGAAGCTCATTAAACAATCTATGTTCATTGTTGATAAACTTTATGATGAACCCCCCAACCCCCCCCCCCCCCCCCCCCCCCCCAAATGTGTAAACACCAGTTAACTCCAGCAAAGCACCAAAATAAATTTGATTCGGTGACCGGTGGGGATAGGCTGAGCTAATCACATAGCGCACGCACCCTCCTCTTTCTCGCCCGAGTTAATACGTGGGTATCCTTCTCATTTGCAGTATTTTGTGACATTTTAGAAAAGAACTTTGCCTGCACCTTGTTTTGAAACCATTATTTAGGACAAACATGAGGGTCAAAATGAAAGATAAATGCACATCAAACAAGAAGCTCGGGTCTTAGGACGTTAATAGGCTGATTACATTTCTGTAAAGGGTTTTTTTAGTGTGAAAATCTCATGCAGCATTTTAGGTGGAACGATGTGCTCCCTTGTCCTATCCGCCCTCATTCAACAAAATGATTCACTCCCTCGTACCCTCCCACTATTTCTTCATCCATGCCTCTCCTTCATTTCCCTTTGAGTTAATTCTCCTGTGTGTCCTCTCCTCTTTTCCCCTTTGCAATCTGGAAGTCAAATGTTCTCCTTCATCCAATCTGCAGGATTGCCCTTCCCTGTCCTGTCCTTTTACCAAGCTTTTATATGTCTCTTCACCCCCAGATAATAAATTAGATTTTGAGCAATTATTGTTGATAAATATTGTGCCAAGATTTAAAGAGGTCAAACCAGAAGATCAAACACAAATTGCATTTTGCTAAACATAGCTTCACACCTCGCTTTGTTTGATTGAATCTCCTTGGGTTGTTTTTTTTTTGTTTAGTACAGAGTCAAACATACCACCGTAGGCCGGATCAGGCCTACCAATGGATTTAATGCAGTCATTGAGATAATGCTGAGTGAAGCACAAGAGAAAAATGAGCCACATCAGTTCAAACCAGTGTAATCCAGACATTGAGATAATGCTGAGTGAAGCAAAAGAGAAAAATGAGCCACATCTATGAACCAGAGAACATTTGAGGAAACACCCCTCCCAATGTTATTTTACCTAAACTAGAAGTGACGGAAGCGTTGTTCGAGGATTTAACAATTGCAATCATGTGTGGTGCGAAGATGTCTCTCTTAACCGCAACATTTGCTACTAAAGTTTGTTTTTATCCCTAGTGATTGGAAATTAACGGTGAGCACCTGGATCCAAAAATATAAAATAAAAAGAAAAAGGGCCTTAGGTCCCTTTCAGAAGCATGAAGACGATTTAGGTCTTTCTATAACAGAAACGGAATTTAACAGCAAAGTTACCAAATTCAGGTAAACTTTTTCATTAAAAAAAGAAAATTAACAAATGCAGAAAAAGAATCATTAAAACAATCATTTAAAAAAAATTATATGTTAAATTAATGTTTGTCTGCAATTTTTTGTCATTTTCAAGTTTAAATGACTGTCCCTGAGTTTAATTAGCCATAGTGGAAATGAAGTTAACTTTTCTTTTGCTCTTTTTAAAAATACACAGTTGATAAACACTAAAATAGATTAAATCTCTTAGTTTTATAATTGAATCTTACACCCCTGAATCATAATCAGAATTTAATAGTGGGCCTCCAGAAGGCCCCCACCCATACAGTAAGCTGCACTTTTTATGTCGTTAATTTACTATTCCGGCCCCTGTAAGAATGTGTTTCTACCATATGACCCCTGAGTTGAGCATTTTCCTGCTGAGCCGACGGAGGCCCTCGCCTCACCTTGAGGATCGACGTCCTTGGCCAGTTTCAGGGCGTCGGAATTGGCAAGGTCAGTGTTGGCCGGAGTGACGGCCAAGATCAGGCAGCTCTCCCTGGTGATGAACTGCATGATCATCTCCCGGATTTGCTGCTCGATGTCGGCGGGCTGGTCTCCGACCGGCACCTTGGTGATCCCCGGCAAGTCGATGAGGGTCAGATTCAGTACTGTTTCAAAAGAGGAGTTTTTTAAAATCCGTTGATCTTAAAAATACTTAGTATAACAAATTGCATGGTAATCCAAATTATGGGGAAAATGAGTGTAATCCGATTTAGTAAAAAAATATGTTACTATCTCCATTGAACCCCTGACAGGGCAATTTTCTTCTGCTTCTTTCCCCCTCCTCTAAGGTATCGTAAGAACGGCTGCTTGCAAAGTTATGTAAACAAGGAGTAAAATGAACTTGACTCTCTAAATCATTTTTGAGACACTGAAAAGAATTTCTGCTCTGTAAATTAATGTGTATTGTTATCAGGCTTGGAGAGTAGTGGAATACATGTAACAGCGTTACACAATCAAGAGATCCCCCAAAAAATTGATTTGTATTATATTAGAAAATAGGTGTCCAACTCACGGCCCACAGGCCACATCCTGCCCAGCGTACAATTATGTGCGGCCCGTAAAATCATTTTATTAACATCTACTATAATGGACCAGCTCTATGCATCGCTGATAACTCTCAAGCTACAGATCCCACATGGCAGCGCTTCTGCTGCCGCCACAGGACTTTCCAAAAATGTCATCACGCGAGTTAGCTGTAGCCTGACGAGCGCAGCCAGTTTTAAAACTATCAACCGACAAACAACACGTTGGCCAGTTGTTCAAGTCCAGTCATGTTTATTTGTAAAGCCCGACAAGTGCATTAATAGTGAGTCTATAATGTCAGTGAGCAAAGAGGTAACACCCAGGGATGACCTTCAATCTATCACGATGTAACGGAAGGCTCAACGGAAAAAAGCAGGGTGACTTTTCTATTGCTGTGGATTACGCGGATGCTAAACCCTCACAATGGCAAAGCAAAAAATGTATTCCGAAAACGGAGCCTATTGAAACCAAGGAGCGAATGAATATTTGTTTACTGACATCTTCTTTGTGGAGTTAATGTGGCTATAATTTAATGAAAAACGGCACTACAAGACAAAACAACAGCGTAAGTAAGTACATAAAAAGAAAACACGTCATTAGATTACAGGTTTATTTTGTAAAAATAAGGATTACTTTGCAGGATTACAATTTTATTTCAAACCATTTTTATGTTGCACACTACATAGGACCATATTAAAGTCAAGTTTGAGCTAGTTGTAACTCTTTTTATTCTCTTCCTTGTTTGCATTAGCTTTGCTTATATTCGCCGTGTCAGGTCGCACCTCTCTGCAGTCTCATTCCACACACAGGCAGCGGTGCACTCTCACATTTATTAACAAGTAATTAGGACCCTTATCGATTACATTTTTCAAAGGAACCCACCCAACCCTGATTGTTATTCCCAAGGACAATAATTAGGAATCAATTTATGTTGTATGTATTTTACTTCATGTATTCAGTGAAAAAACTATTGGCAGATCTCATCTCATCTCATCAGCTGTACCGCTTATCCTCATTAGGGTCGCGGGGGGGCTGCATCCCAGCCATCTCCGGGCAGTGGCCAGGGGACACCCTGAACTGGTTGCCAGCCAATCGCAGGGCACACAGGGACAGACAACTCATTCGCTCATTCACACCTAGGGACAATTTGGACCGGCCAATTCACCTGAAATGCATGTTTTTGGAACGTGGGAGGAAACCGGAGTGCCCGGAGGAAACCCACGCAAGCACGGGGAGAACATACAAACTCCGCACAGGAAGTCTGGAGCTGGATTTGAACCCACGACAGGTTCCCATGACATGAACTGTGCCGCACAAGCGCTAACCACTGCGCCGTATTGGCAGATCATTTTACTATTTATAATTTGTTTTTGTTTTTTGAGTAAAATGTGGAAAATAAATAATAATTTAAATTTGTATGAATATAGCTATGTGGGAGATGGCAGTGAATATTGCCCATTTTAGGCCATATCTTTCTTGATTTTTTTTTTTAAATGAACTTTTATTGTTTTTATGTTAGCGCACATACTTAAAATGCGTATCTGCTATATAAAACAATTATATTTTTTTAAATAGGTTACAAATATATTTTCAAAAAGCCTATAAACAGTAATAATTTGGGGCAGGGGGGAGTGTTGTTCCAATAGACTCAAAGCCTGCAAAATAAATGATATTTTTGTGCTCAGGTTAAAAAGTATTTTATTTTTTCAAATAGGTTAAAAATATATCTTAAAAAGACTTAGTAAACAGTAATAATTTGGGGCAGGGGGGAGTGTTGTTCCAATAGACACAAAGCCTGCAAAATAGATGGTATTTTGAGATGTGTATATTTTAATAACAAGATGCCAAAATATTTATCTCCAAAGTTATCATCGAAGGAAAATAAGGAAAAAAATCAATAATCACTTCCCCTTCTCCATTCAGAGGGCACATAATCATCGGTTAATGATAGAAAATTCAGAGTTTGCTTTTTTTACATTAAAAAAACTCGTCAGCTATCACCTTTGCCATTGAAAGTTATTGACAATAAATAGAATACCAAACAGCAACCTTCGTCAAAACAAAATAAATCTATCCTGTCTTTGAATGTTTCATGTTTAATGATTGTCCAAAACAATGAATGAACTTTTTTTAAATGATGAGCTACACTTACAGTATGAGTCTTCCTGAATGGACGGTGACATGAACACAGTTATAAATGCATCTCATTAAAGGCAAACCATCAGGAAAAACCTTGATGCATTCTTTTATCAGCAGCATTTCATTCTCCACTACAAATACCAAGGCCGCATTAGAACACTTTATTATTTGTAGTTTTTTTCAAGGCTTGAACTCAAATTACAAATGCATAAAGACCCAGAGAAGGATGACTGTCAATTTGAAAGCAAAAGGGTCACCGTCACGTATTAAAAGGAATTTGGATTTCTCACCGTTTGGGGAGTACACACGCAAGTTGATGGGGACCGGAGAGATGCCTTTGTTGGCACCGGTGACTCTGTCCGTCTCGCCTTCGATCTCCTGGCGGACTTCGTCGAAATCGGTGAACTTCTTTCCTTTGCAGTGTAGAAATTCGGCCCATTCTGCCAAGGCCGATGACAGGTGACAGAGATTGCCAGGGTGGAAGCAAAATATAAAGAGCAGTTCCATTAAAATTACAAAAAAGGGGGACGAGGGGGCTAAATTTGTAAATTTAAGAGCAGGCCAGCAGCTTGTGTGGGAGGGTAAATGTGCAGGAACACACCTGCACTAGCACTGATAAGCTGCAGAACCAGAGGTCTGCGAGTGACGATGCCAGATCCTCGGGGCAGAAAGTCCCTGTGGACAAACGACAAATTGTTCAAGTCAACAAGAAACATGCAGTATTTAGACGGACGGTGCCTAATGTTCGACCACTAGATGTCGTTTATTGTGTCGTGCAAGCTAAAATGAGTGCTTAAAGCACAAGGAAGAATACAAGCTACTGAGACTCAAAGTGAACAAATTGCGCAATGTTCTTTCTAATCTTATAGAAAAGCCTTTCCTAAGCATTTTGTTTTTTTTCAGGTATCAGTACCAGCAAGATGGCAGATAATCATGTCATAATCCCACAAAGGAAAATACTTGCGGAGCTCAGTACTCAAAAACCATATACTGTATGTTTAAAGAAAACACTAGAAAAAAAGCACAACAAATAGAGAATTGAGCCACCCACATTGACCTTTTGTAAATGAATAAGAAAAACAGGAAGAAAAAGAAATATCTATTCAAAACATCACAATTGCAAGCTCAAAAGGATCCAACTCCAAAATTAGGGGAGACACACCATAGGCAACACTTTGCATCCATTTAAGATTCAAATTGGGTTCTGCACAGATGGACTGTTTCCCGGCATTCTGAAGCTACAAGGAGAACAAGACAGAATTCATCCATCTGGTTGTAAATGTTTGAGCATCGCCACCTAAACTATTCTGTCCCTCTCTTCCTTTCAGCCATACCGTCCTCTATATACCAGAGGGCATTTGAGGTCGAACCTTTTCAAATTACATTGTGACATAAGACACTCTGAAAACTGAATTCAACTGAAACAAATGGGAAACTGTATGTCATGATGGTGTAAGTTGAAGTAAGACAAAATCTGATTTTATATTCAGCCTCAATCATCTAAATAGAACATTGTTGTTAATAAAGTGATTGTAGGATTTGAACCAAGCAACAAAGTCCATACCTTTTAAATCATATCAGGAGCGGCCATTTTGCTACTTGCCAGGGGTTGAATATGAGATCCGAATTGACCAAACAACCAATCGCAGCTACTGTATTTTCAGAATCTGGGCTATAAATGTCCTTTATCTTAGCCCATCAGCATTCATATTTCATACTTCAATCCCATTCCACACACACAATAACATTCAAAATTCTGTATTCGAGCCGTGCTTGCATTAAAATATTGAATGGAATGATTGCCCAAAATTGCTTGTTAAATGCTACTAACAATCATACTCTCACAGCACAAAAGGGTTTCTAAATATCGACACATCAACCCCAAAAATATTCCAATGCGATTCTTATTTGATATCATTATGAGCACCAATAAAAATATTAAAAGGCCACTTTGCTTTCTATTAAAGTGAGAAAAATCTTGGCTCAATTGAAATTAGACAATTTGCTTTGGCACACCAGCCAACGTCTCACGACACACGGGTAAATAGCGAATAAGAGAAGATGTAATATATTAAAAAATAAAATGAAAAATAAAGCATGTTTGACCTACCAGGCAAGTCTGAATTGTCTAAAAATAAAGAGATCATCTAGTAAGGGTTTTGCGTTACACCGTATTTAAATATTTTGATTGTTTTTGCTTCCCGAAACTCCAAAGCAAGACCAGTTATGAGTCTGGGTGGGTTATGCATTCAAGCATATACAAATAATTCCAAAATAATACTAAGCATCAATTATATCAAGAATGATCTGTAATTAGTGCAAGTGCCTTTATGCTGCTGCAACCAAAATCTTGCTTCAGTCTAGCAGTCCCGAGACCCAAGACCGTGTTGTGGTGTTTGCAACAACACAATTCCAACCAGGAAGTCCCTAAGCTGAACGCTGCATGCTTTCAACTCTGTAGGCCACTAGAGCTTGGCCATCGTAGGCTTCTTATGTCACAAGGTCAAAGGATTATCCTCTTTGCCATGATGGGTTTTTACCTGCCCACAAAATTTTCCAGCACGGAGCTTTTCCCTGCACTCTGGCCGCCCACCACTGCGATTTGCGGCAAGTCCAGGTTGCACGCCTGGCCAATGGAGCTGAACGCATCTTGCAGCTTGTTGACCAGCGGGATCAGCTCCTCCATGCCACGGTTTCCCATGGTGCCTTTGGATGGAGGGATTGGCGTTTGGAGAAAGAGAGAGGCAGAGGAAAGGGAAGGCAAAGGAGGAAGATAAAGCTAGAGAGAGAGAGAGAGAGAGAGGAAGAGAGCAGGGATGGCGCTGCTATATTAGTCCAGGATATCGCGCTGCTTGTTGATGTGGTGAAGTCATCTATAGCCACGCAATCATCCCGAGGCAATAGAGGGTCGCACTGAGTAAGGCAGAAAGGGGGACTGCAAGAAAAGGACAGGTATCGAAAAGAAACATGAACAGATAGCGTCAAAATTGCGCAGTTGCTTGCAATTAATAACACTAACCACCCCAATCCAAACACGCATAGCGACAGGCCTATCATTCAAGGACATTTGTTGGATGAAGCCCTTCATCGTTCAACACATCAGGCGAAAAGAATCACAGTCGCAAGTTGAATGCCCCCTTCTCCTTTAACCCCCACCTCCCCCCCTCATCTTTATACACATCTCAATTTATCATTCGAAGCGAGCGTAGCATACCTCGCTTCAGGACCTCCTTCCTCGTTCCTGGCCGCTGTCCAGTGCTGAAAAACTAGGCTGGGTTCAAGCGGCGAGGACGCAGCGAGCCTGCACGATTACACAAGCGGGGCCACCTGCAATGGCGGCGTCTGTGAGTGCGCTCGATTCCTGCGCTTTAATTCTTCAACTCTGCTCCGTCACGTTTGTCAGCGGGCTCTCATTGTCAGCACAAATTCACGCTTGACGTATGAATCATTTTTGCCCTTCTCGTCTCCCTCTCTTATCGAATGGCGGAGCGTCGCCTCTCTGCAGCATATCGACGCGGCAGCTGACCAATCAGAATCGTCTGAAAGGGAGCGGGGCACTCGACATAGGCCTATGATTGGCTTTAAGAGCGCAGGTTAGGCCTACCTGAGCCCGCCTCCTGTTTACATGCGTGCTACTGGCTTGGATTGTGAGTCATGCGGCACGGCTGCGCAACACGAGACCCGCACAAGGCAACAATTTTTCCATTTTTTGCGTGGTAATTGGTAGAATATATGAATACAAACTTCATTTTTCTCAACGAATTTTATACACAGTTGAAAATCTCTTAAAGAGACAATCCTGATGTCAATGGAAGGGCAGCAAAGATATTGTTGATTTAATTCAGGCTGTGTTCACTGCAGTGCAGTTATCTGTGCTAACGCTAGAGGACAGCGTTGACCCAAACTTTCCTTTCAGGTTTAGAAGGAGGTCCAGCACTGATTCTGTACGGCAGGGCTAGGCAAACTTATAGAGTAGAACGCCGCATTGGGTTAAAAATGACCAAGGGGGTGGTCCTGGATACCTACCCAATGTTTCTCATTTATGAATGAATATACATACAGACCTCTATACTAAAAAGCAAAATCATATATTCGGTCCGTGTTTCAAGCATTAAAGGTGTATGACCTGAAGAGGGACAGGCGCCACCAGGCTGCACTTGCCCAAGACACACCGCATGAAACGCTCCCCCTACGACCCTAGTGGTTAAGGGATCCAACCAACCATCCAGTTTGACTGTAGTGGTATGTTTGTAGTGTTTTACTGGCATGTCTGGATTTTAGTAGTATTATTGTAGATGTATTTTTTAGTATTTCTGTCATATGTTTAATAGTTTTTGTGATTAAGGGCTGTACAAATAAACATGACTTGACCTGAGTAGTGGTGTTTTTGTTGTATTTCTGAAGTAGAATTTCAGTAGTTTTATTTATATATTACAATGTTACTGTAGTACAATTTTTGTAGTAATTTGTGGGATTTTATTTTATTTTCAGAATAAATAAACACAATAATATATTAGGTTTTTAAGAACAAAATTTTGTATTGAGTCTGTAGTTATTACTATGTAGT
Source organism: Urocampus carinirostris (assembly GCF_059441175.1). Lineage (NCBI taxonomy): Eukaryota > Metazoa > Chordata > Actinopteri > Syngnathiformes > Syngnathidae > Urocampus > Urocampus carinirostris. The sequence goes on from NC_142349.1 coordinate 31,569,525, forward strand.
TAAAATTCTATTATTTTGTTATCACTGGGTTGTAATTATGAGATATAGGAATTAAATAAGCATAGTCAAACCCCAAAACATTGTTTTTAAATACATGATCATGTCAATGATTTCTCATGCCAGGTACAAATTAAATGTTCTAGAAAATCACTATGACCCATCACTGGCCACTCATATGGTCTTAGAAGCCACCACCTTGGAGACTTCTGCACAGCACTATACAGCGACATATAGGGGTCAAATAATACACACTGTCCCTTCAAGGAAATATGAATAAACTGACATGCACTCCTGCATATAATAAAAAAGAAAAGTTGTGGAAAAAAAACAATATTAGTAAATACATGTTCCATTGATTTTAGAAATTTCCAGAATAAATGAATAATAATTGATATTTCCTGAAGGTCAATAAATCGTTATGATAGCATTAATTAACCTGGAAATAACTGGATTAATGTGCTTCGTTCAGTTTATTTCTCCACAATATGAATCTGGGACTGCTCCATTCTGAGTTTCACTAAAAAGACGTAACATTCTTTACAAAATAGGCGCTATTTCAAATTGTGCACGCCAACCAAATTTGTGTTTAGACCAAAAACTACAACTGACAAAAATGTTGTCAAGTTATCCCAGAATAAGAAAACAATGCTAAAAATGTGCCAAAAGATCTGGTTAATTACAAAAAGACTATTCATTTTTATGTTTTTACCTTTCTTTCTTATAATGTGTAAAACATTGCCTCTCCAAATTGTTCACACAAAAAAAATCAAATTTAAGCTTTCTTTTTTATTGCATTGTACTGTTATGCCTATTTTGCCGGATGAGTTTTGAATCTGTTTTTTAAAAAGGAAAATAAGACAAAAGGTACATAGTGATTTAAAGCCCTGGAAATGACCTTCATAAGCACAAAAACACAACATATGGAAAGTGTCTTCTTAATCCGTCATTCCGTCATCATTTGAGAAATACGCTGGGCCCGTTACGTAACATGGCCCCTGAAACACAAAGGACTCACGCAACACGTCACACTAACCTTTACATCAAAATGAAATTTCGCTATGTGTTGGAGAAGAAAAGCAGATGGAGCTTGTAGAAACACATAAACACATGACTTACAAACAGGGTTGGGAGGGATGCTTTAAAAAAGTAATCAGACACAGTTACCAGTAACCTGTTGAAAAAGGCAGCCAGTAACATAATCCGAAAACTGTAATATTAAATAATGTACCTGGATTTTTTTTCAATACCGTTTGGATTACTCCAGTATCGAATATGCTAAAAATAGACTGTAACAATGTGAATAAAGTGACTAATTTGTGTTTAACATAAATGAACGATTTAACTTTTAAAAATAATTGGAGAAAACCAAGATTAGGTAGTTGCTTCTACAAAAAGTGCTCACATTTTAACCAGGAGCATAATTGTCAGTACCAGTGTAACATTTTTTTTAATTGCTGTACCTGGTGGAAATTTATTTTTCTTTTTGCACCCTAGTTTTGCACCCTAACCTGGAACAGGATTGGCTGGTGTTTTTCTACAAAGCCACAGTGGAGAACCGACTGGCTGTGAAATGCACGGTAGGCGCTACAGGTCCCTCAAAACTAGGACAAACAAGCTCAGAGACAACTCTTTACCCAGGGCCATCAAATAAATTCACCCTGCGTCAAAGGTCTGCAGTGCTTGGCAACCAACATCAGGACCTTGTAGTGTGCCTTTTCAGTATTTTCTTTTGATTTGCGGGGTTTTGTGAAAAAGCGCTGCTGTACCGGTAAAACAGCTTCCATTTTCTTCACAATACCACATTTTTGCTTCCAGCTAGCTTTTTGTAGTCTGGGTGTTTCGCTGGCTATGATTCCTAAGATTATATTATTTGAAAACAGCCACAGACTCTTGGCAAATCAGGCAAACGCAGTTGTTTCGGATTTCGGTGAAAAAAGAAAAAATCCACTTGTCCTGGATGTCGCACCCCTCACAGTCAACTTTTCTTTTTTTATTTACAGCCGCCTTGTCGGAAATGGGGTGGGATAATTTTATCAGGAAAGCAAGTATAAGGTGGCATAAGGACTTCTGCCATCATTTTTCCTTTAATAGAAATGTATTTTATATTGCATTCAACATTAGTGGTAGGCCACGTATTACTAATGTTATGACAGAGGCCGTGGGGCAGTAAAAATGTGATTGAGGACTGCAACTGCCCCGCAGGCTGGATTTTGGACATCCTTTACTGTGCTGAACCTATGCAGATGCAGAGTGACGCACGCAATTTTCTTGCTCGATGGCAGAGGGTGATGGTGGCACCAAGCATTCAGATTTGGCCTACACCTCAGCCCAAATAATAACATTAATAATACTACAGTATTAGCAAATTCAGCAAGTCAAGTTTATCAGTATTGTTTTCACGTTGTATAGACTTTTTTCTGAGTACAGTTTTACATTTCTATTGATGCTTTAATTTAAAAGGAGCAGCACTTGGACTGTATTTCTAAGTAAGGGTAGACAAAAACATATTTTTCCTATGCTACAGTTTATATATATTACAGTCTTGTCCTGCCAAACAAATGATAAACAAATGTAGGTTGATATTGTATAAATATGACTGTGCCTCACCAGACACAAACCTCACCACATGTTATCGTCTTAATATAATAACACTTGAAAACTACTTGTCCTGGCATGGTCAACATGAGAGGGATGTTTCTGAACTGCTATTTTGTGTAAATGATGCAAGCTACGATAAACATTAGAGTCTAAAGAAAACAGTTTTTTTCTGTATGCTTTCCCTAATGAATGCCACATGATGGTTCTCTCTCAAATAATGTTCTCTGCATGCCTGTGATCACACCCTCCTCAGTCACAGCAAGTGTATGCATTTGCACGCACCTCATCCAACAAAAACACCTGCTAAACTGTCCCAATGGACCAGATATTGAAACCCTTCGTCAACAAAACATAGTGACTTTCCATCTCCATTTTCTAATGTTTTCATTTACTGTAAATGTGCGGATGGTCAAAAAAAATATCCAAACTTTGAGGACATTTTGTCCGGTCCGGTGGGAAAGTGCACTTACAGGCCTCTGGAAAACAGAGTAATTGACCACACAATTCTTGAAAACAAATCATTCAAGTAAGGCCACACCATGTTATGCAACTTTTCACACATTCGCAAGCATGAGGGGTTATATTTATGGTAAAAATACTTTGTTGAAAAAACATCTTGTTAAAAACAATCTTGTTTGATAGGTAACGAAATCCCTAGCAAAAAGTATGGAATCACCAGTCTTGAGCAAGTCCTCACTCAGACATGTTATTCTGTAGACAAAACTCAGACCACAAACAATTATAAGGTCATTCCAAAATACAACATATTGGCATTCAGAAACACTAATAAATTGAGAAAAAACATTGCAATCGTCAGTAGATGTTACTTTTGAAGAGCAATTGCAGGGAAATGGATATGGAATCATTCAATTATGAGGAAAGGAAATTGGAATCAGTGCATTTTAGGTAGAAAATAAGGACACACCCAATCAATTTCCTTTCCTTAATTGGGCACCTGGCTTAGATTAAGTCTGCTAATTAGTCAGCAGATACAAACAGTGCAGTTATCACACCTTGGAGGGCTCCTGTACTAAGTGGATTGGCAAGAATCACGGATCCAACAAGAACGATGTCTCTTGAGACCAAAGACGAGATCATCAAACTTCTTGAATAAAGTAACTCTACTCGTATGGTTGCCAAAGATGTGGGCTGTTCACAGTCACCTGTATAGAAGATTTGGACCAAGTACAAACAGCATGGGAAGGTTGGTGAAGTCAAGCGTACTGTCATGATTACCTAAGTGGAGCCACCTGGGGTAATCATCTGGCGCACTGGAGTGCGCCTTCTGATTGGGTTATGTTCGCTATTTAAGCATTCTACACCGAGACATGGGTGTCTGAGGATTACTCCTGTATTCGTAAGACACTCCCGATTACCTGCCTTGTTGTTTACTTGATTCTGCCCGTCTGCCTTCGATCCGACCTGCTTCCGTCCACGCTACGATCTTCTCTTCAGTCCTGGTAAACTCGACCTGCCTTCGTCCCACGCTACGATTGATCACGTCTCCCGCTAACCTATACGCTTCCCCAAATAAAGAATTGTACGAACGCTCTGGGGTCTCCTGCTCTGTTCTGGTAATCCTCGTGACAGAATCCTCAGACCAGAATGGACCCCGCGTTCATACAAGTGCCCCCTGACGACCATGAAAGTCAGAACCAGCAGCCCAATCCCCCTTTAGAAGGTGCAGTTCGGCAAGTAATTTCCGACGTGGCGGAATTGGCTAAGCAAGTGAGTCAGTTACGGCTCGAGTGGGATCTGTTAGGTCAGGACTGGTCCTATCTCTCCAAAGTAATAACCCATCAAGCCACTTCATCGGCGCCCAACACTGACCGGCCACCTTCGGCCTTTCCCAGTTCATTCAGCGCGGGATTCGCTGAGCCGCGAGTGGGCTCGCCAGAAAAGTTTGGGGGAGATCCCGCTCAGATCCGCCCATTCATAGTAAATTGTAGATTAATATTTGATCTCCAGCCCCGCAATTTTGCTACGGAAGCAGCTAAGGTAGCGTTTGCCATTAATCACCTCACGGGAAGAGCGCGTCTTTGGGGAACGGCCGCCTACGAGAGAGGTGCTACGGCGTGCAAGTCATTCAACCTCTTGGCTCAAGAGCTGATTAAGGTCTTTGACTCTGGTTCCTCATCGGTCGACGCGGCCCGCTCGATCATGAACATCCGCCAGGGGAGACGTTCCATTGCCGACTATGCTGTCGACTTTTGTACGCTAGCAGCACAAAGTGAGTGGAATGAAGAGGCGCTGGTCGACGCCTACCTCCACAGTCTGTCCGGTTATCTCAAGGATGAATTAGTCTCCCACGCTCCTCCGGCAACTCTTGACGAAGCTATTGACTTGACCGCCCGGATCGACCGTAGGGTTCAGGCGAGACGCCGAGAGAGGGAGGGTCCCAGCCAATCCGTCACCAGGCAAGTTCAAGAAGCTAATAATGTACCAAACCCCCGGGTTCTGTTCAGCCCCATCGTAGAAAGGATGGAGGTGGACCAGGTCCCGGTCATCCCCAACGAAGAAAGGATGGAGGTGGACCGGGTCTCTCTTTCCCCCGAGGAACGCTGGCGAAGATTTGTCAATCAATTATGTTTATACTGCGGTGGTAAGGGACATCGCGTGGCCACCTGTCCGGTATAAGGCCAACGCTCGTCGGACGTAAGGGGCGTCCGATTGAACTCAGTCCTTGTATCTGCTCCCAAAGACGCTAGACCCGTTATCCAGGCTTCTCTCTTCCTCCCCGATTCTACGCAGACATTCCCAGCCCTGATTGACTCTGGCGCTGAGGTAAATATCCTTGATCTGTCCCTCGCACGCAAAATGGGGATACCTGTTAAACCCCTTCCTAATCCGATATCTGCTCGGGCTTTAGATGGTCACCTGTTAGGCACCGTTTCTCAAGTAACTGAACCCATAGAATTACAGCTGTCTGGAAATCACCAAGAGAAGATCCGATTCCATTTACTCCACTCCCCGAGCCAACCCCTCATTTTGGGTCATCCATGGTTGGTCCAACACAACCCCCATTTCGACTGGCGCACTGGGTCAATACTGGAATGGGGCAGGGACTGTCACCAAACCTGTCTGCGAGCCGCTCCTTACCCAGGTCACTCCACTTCCATAAGAGTTTCACCCAATCTGTCCAAGGTCCCAGTTCGTTACAACCACCTACGGGAAGTCTTCAGTAAAGCTAAGGCCCCTTCCCTGTCACCCAATCGGCCTTATGACTGCGCAATGAGTCTCAGGCCTGCCTGTTCGTCTCCCATGCCTGCCTGTTCGACTCCCATGCCTGCCTGTTCGACTCCCATGCCTGCCTGTTCGACTCCCAAGCCTGCCTGTTCGACTCCCAAGCCTGCCTGTTCGACTCCCAAGCCTGCCTGTTCGACTCCCAAGCCTGCCTGTTCGACTCCCAAGCCTGCCTGTTCGGCTCCCAAGCCTGCCTGTTCGACTCCCATGCCTGCCTGCTCGACTCCCATGCCTGCCTGCTCGACTCCCAAGCCTGCCTGCTCGACTCCCAAGCCTGCCGGTTCGACTCCCAAGCCTGCCCATCTGACTCCCAAGCCTGCCCGTCTGACTCCGACTCTCCAGCCTGCCACTCCGACTCCGCTGCCGGCCCTGATTCTGCCTGTTCTGATTCTGTCTTTTCTGCCTGTTCTGTTTGCCGGTTCGTATTCTGCTTGCCTGTTTTTGCTGGTTCTGATTCTGCCTGTTCTGTCTCCGCCTCTCCTGTCTTGCCTGATCTGATTCTGCCTGTCCTGTCTGAATTGCCGGTCCTGATTCTTCCTGTTTGCCCTCCGGACCCACCCTCTGCCGCCCCTTCGGATGCTGAGGAGGGGGCTTCCCTCCATTCGGAAGGATTCTGAGAGGTATTGTGCTGTTACATAGTTCCCCGATTACCTGTGTTTCCCTGTGACGTGTCTTGGGTTAAATTTATTATTTTTTTTTTTCTGGGGGACTTCTGGAGCCGTCCCTTGAGGGGGGGGTTCTGTCATGATTACCTAAGTGGAGCCACCTGGGGTAATCATCTGGCGCACTGGAGTGCGCCTTCTGATTGGGTTATGTTCGCTATTTAAGCATTCTACACCGAGACATGGGTGTCTGAGGATTACTCCTGTATTCGTAAGACACTCCCGATTACCTGCCTTGTTGTTTACTTGATTCTGCCCGTCTGCCTTCGATCCGACCTGCTTCCGTCCACGCTACGATCTTCTCTTCAGTCCTGGTAAACTCGACCTGCCTTCGTCCCACGCTACGATTGATCACGTCTCCCGCTAACCTATACGCTTCCCCAAATAAAGAATTGTACGAACGCTCTGGGGTCTCCTGCTCTGTTCTGGTAATCCTCGTGACACGTACTGGTAGGCCAAGGAGGACATGTAGGCGTCAAGACAAACAACTAAATGTCATATATTTTGAAAACAGAAAATGCAAAACAAGACAAATGAAGAGGAAATACTATGTAACAGAACTGTGCAAAATATCCTAAAGGAGATGGGATTTTCATATAGGAAAGCTAATAGGAAACCATCGTGGACGCTTAAACAGAAAAGAACAAGACTGGGCTAAGGAGAGGAAGCCATGGACTGATCCCTGCAGTTTCAAGCAAACTACAAGTAAAAACCTATTTATTATTCACCAGTCTTTCAGAAGGTTATCGAATACTCAACAACAACAACTGAGCAGCTTTCTTTATTTCCCAATCCTGCAAATCTCGTAGAAGGAAAAACAAACATATCATGGTGAAAATCCTACTCGAAGCCTCCTTTCCTTGGAATGTAAACAGATGTGTTAACTAGGAAGCCAGCTACTCTTGTGTAAAAAAACCAGACATTCACCGCAAGCTACTGGTCGGAAACTTTCTGGATTTGTGAGCAATATGTTCCCGTCGTTATGGGGGGAGTGTGTTGACAAAAGAGTTGAAAGGAAGTCGGGACGTGCATGCAGACGGGCATTTAGTGGATTTGGACTCCAGCAGGGATGTATTGGTCGCTTCCTCTCGCCGTTGCGGAAGATTGGGGCCAATTCCAGATGTCTCACAAGAACTAATGAGGAACAGGCCCACAAAGCAAGGATTTTCAAGAATTTCAGCTACTACTGTATCGATCATGAGATTGTAAATATTTTTGTGGGGGGTTGCTTCCAAATAAATAACCACTGTACTAGTAATAATGATTCAATACATTGTTTCAAGCAATTTAAATTTGGAGTAGTCGAAGACATTTTAAAGGGTACTGTTAAGTTTAGACTTTAGTGCAGTGGTTAGCACATTCGCCTAACACATGATAGGTTCCCGGCTGAAGAGTGTTTGGAAACATATTTTGGCCTGGAGGGGCGCCACCAGGCTGTACCAGCCCAAGACACACCACAAGAAAGGGTGCCCCTACGACCATGGTGGTTGATGGATCCAACCAACCAACCAGATAGATAGATAGATAGATAGATACTTTATTCATCCCCGTAGGGATATTCACACTTCCAGCAGTAACCTTGTGTTGAAAAATAAAGTAATAAAATAAAGATATAGAATACAAAAATACCCAATAAAACGTTTTGCTACAGAGTATTTAAATAGTGCTACGGAAAATACACACTGTAATAAAACTAGGGTAATATGCAAATGTGGGGGTGGGGTTTAATGTGGGCTTTTGCTCCCCCAGGTGGAGATAAAGGGCCTCATGGCATGAGGAAGAAATGATCTCGTCAGTCTGTCCGTGGAACCAGACAGTGACAGCAATCTTTCGCTGAAGCTGCTTTCCTGTTTGGAGATGATGCTGTGTAGTGGATGTAATGAATTGTCCATGATTGACCGCAGCTTGTGCAGTGCTCGTCCCTCAGCTACAGTTGTCAGGCTGTCCAGCTCTGTGACCACAACAGAGCCCGCCTTCCTCACCAGTTTATTAAGACAAAGGCATCCTTCTTCTTAGCGCTGCCTCCCCAACACAATGCCACATAGAAGAGGGCGCTTGCCACAACAGTCTCATAGAATATTTTCAGGAGCTTTTTGCAGATGTTGAAGGAGGCCAGCCTTCTGAGGAAGTAAAGTTGCCTTCGACCTTTCCTACATAGAGCTTCTGTGTTGGCAGTCCAGTCCAGTTTATTGTCATAATTGACAACAGTGAGTCCAATAAAGAACTGGCATCCCATGAAGTGTCCTTTGTACTCGTCCAATAATGAAAACAGAGTAAACTGATCAGGTACTTAAGTTATTCAAAAGTATCTTTAAAATGTGCATAATTTCAAAATCACACTACTGCACTTGCTTCCCTTCTACTTACACTACAAAACAAAACTTCAATTGGCAGATAAACCTTTTTGATTTAATATTATTTTAATACCATTTTCTTTTACTCATTTCACAGAACAGAGTCAACTGAAAACGAGTTGTAAAAATCAGAAAGAAGAATACAAACTTCAGAGACACAAAATGATCAAAATACACCATTTTTGCCCAGCCTTTCAGGGAGTTTTTGTTTATCTTGGGTACTTGTAGCAACAAGATGGCGGAAATTTATTTCAGCACCCTCCAGGTGAGGTTCATGTTATAAAAAAGAAAAGGAAAAATATGAATTTCCGGACCTAAGAGTATTTCAGAAAATGAACATTTGTCGGACAGTTTGTGAATCTTAAATTATTATTCAAATCTATGTTGTTTTTTTAATGAATTCAATTCTGTTTTCTACCATAAGGCACTAAATATTACACAATGTCCATTTAAGTATTTTTATTGATAAATTAAAAGCTAAACATATTCCATTATCTCAAATGTAATGTAGTTAATTATTTTTTTTAACATACTTTTAAAACAAGTTAAAAAATTACGCATTTTTCTCATTTGGCCAAAAATAAAAACAAGAATGTAAAACAAAAACATCAATTACCTACCGATGTGACGTAGTTGCTTTTTTTTCTCAGTGCAATGGGAAATACCAATGATTCTCTACACTGGTTTAGGGGGACTTGGCTGAAAACACATTTTATCGGGGTACATCTACGTCAAAGAAAAATGGTTGAAAAACACGGAGTATTGGAAAAAGAAGTGCATTTAGTATTCCTTCATGATGCTGTTAGAACATTTTATGTTCCGTGTGTAGCTCTTGTCATGTTGGTGCTATGGTGAAAATGGTGCTGCTATCCTATTACTAAGCAATGATTAGTTTAATTGGTCGCTCTTACTAGATTACCTAGACCAGTGTTTTTCAACCCTTTTTGAACCAAGGTACACTTTTATTTATAAAAAAAGTTCCAAGGCACACCGTCCGTCGAAAATGTTTGAAAATGAAGTTATGTCAAATATTTCACTGTAGTACCTCATGAGCAGATAATTTGTATATAAAAAGAAGAAAATGATGCTTAAAATAAAATAGAATGATGTGCTTAATTTTTGTTTTTTTTAAAGTGCAATCTTAAACCGCTTTGTCAAACAAGTTAAGTTTTTAAATGTACTGTGCTACCTCATGAGGAGATAATTAGTATATAAAAAGTATATAAAAATCTACTGCCACCTACTGATATGGATGACTATTACAATTCCTCGTCTGAAGAAAGCAAAATGACTGAACAATGGCCTGATTTTTTGGGATGGATAAAATTGGGCAAATTCCAGCGGCACACTAGACAAGGTCTCACGGCACACTAGTGTGCCCCGGCACACTGGTTGAAAAACACTGACCTAGACACTCGTGTTTTCTTTCCCAGTAATCTTTCATTTTTTTCTTGCACCGTAATCTCTTGTTTTTTTACTCAGTTACGCTCCAAAAACATCCTGCGATAGTCATTAACTGCGAGGCATAAACATGTATTTTTTATTTATGAAATTATTTACTTATTCATTTACTACTTAAGAACAAACCCAATTTACAGGCTCATGGATTTGTTTAAAATATTTAATTACTGTACTTCATAAACTTTTTTTTAACCAATAACTTAAGTAGTATCAAGTTATAATTTTAAAAATAATCTTGATCAAGGACCTGATCCACATTGGAGTTCCAAAGACCCGCATGTTGCTCCAGAGCAAGTTTAGCAGATGGAAATGTCCACATTTGTTGGCGATGGAAAGAATCTTTGTCTGTTTACCAATCAGAATGCAGAACAGAATGTATGATAAATACCTGTAAAGTAGCAAAACTACCATAAATAAACGGTGATACAGCAGGGGATCAATGTATATCCTTTTGTTTGCCATGAATAATCAGGCATTACTAAGCTTATAAAGGACTCTATCCTGCTCTCCAATGCACAACCCATTCATATTTCCACTCCAAGATTTCTAAAACATGTGTTTATAAATTGATTTTAAATAGTCCTGCTTTTTGTTGTTGATTTTTTTTGTACACTGTACAAAATTCTGTTTTCTAACTGTGTCTTGTCACCTCTATATTTTATCTTCACTCCTGTTATATATTGGAAACAGAGCATGACTAACAAAAGCATTGAGGTTACTTACACTATAATCACAGAGAAAAAAGGGCATGTTATAGGTAGGTAAAATAATCTAAAGATCCATCCATGAGGCTCCGGTGAATACATAAACAACCATAAACATCTAAAGCATGAAAGAAGACCTATTCAGGCTTTCAAAGAACCTGCAGAAGAATCAGACTCTGGTTACATAAAACACAACGTTGATGCACACATGGAGACTGAATGCTCACAGATTCCTGAACATTTACCCTCCGGCCAGCCGTCTCCAACCATACCGGTCATTAGCAGCTTTTACCGTAAATCGCACTGTGGTTTGATGGTAAAACTATCACTTACGGGGGAAGTAAACAACATTGTGGCTGATGCCTGGTAAACACAGAAAGAATGCTGTGCATTTAAAATATCTTGCATGACAAACACACATTGCAGAAAATGGGCTCATTTTAGAAAAGGTTTTTTATATATTTTAGGATAATTTCATTTTGTTTCTTAAAAATATGTATGTGTATATTTTAAGCAAAACGGTGTTATCTCAGAAGTGAAAGGTATTTATTTTCTTATTTTACAGAAAAATAAGCAAGAGCATCTCAAAACTAGAAAAATAAACTTAAAATAAGATTTTGTTTTTCTACCAACAGGGTAAGATTATATTCCGGGGAATGTAATCTCATTTTTGAATAGTTTAACCTTGAAATAAGCTAAATGGTTTTATCTAACAAATTATGGAGAATTTGGCTCGTTTTAAGAAGTATTTTATTATTATTATTATTTGTTCATGAAAATCATTGTTAAAAAAAAAAATATTTCCCCATCTGCTGAATCGTATGCTTATTTTAAGAGTAATTTGGCTTATTTGAAGCAGTATTTCTACGCATATTTGCAAAAAAATTGCTTTAAATTAACAACAAAATATCTGCTTGACAATACAAACATTCTTAGTAATAATAATACATTTATACATTTTGCCCATTTAAGGATATGTTAAATTCTTTTTCTAGGGAAGTCAGAATGTCGATACTTAAAATAAGCATAATTATGATTTTTGATTGTATTGTTTTCTAACCAAAAATAACAAAAAATAAAAAATTACATAAAAATAATATTTGACCACTAGATGTCACTGCATTAAGTGGTAGAGCCAAAAACAAGTGCTACAAAGCACAAGGAAGATTACAAACTATGGGTACCCAACTTTTCTTTTAGTGGTTTTGCCCAGCTTTTCATAAGTTTTTTTGTTTTTTGGGGAGTACAAAAATGTCTGTTCCCTAGAGGTGAGTCTTATGGTATGTAAAATAAAGTCAGATTTTCCAAACCAACAAGTATTTAAAAATAAATAAATAAATAAAAGGGACGTTATGTAACAGATCTTTGCTTCGCCATGAGAAGTCACTAAAAAATACACACGGTCCCTTTAACTCATATTCTGAAAACACTATTTCAAACAAAATGCCACATTTAGATAAGTGGGACCACATTCTACAATCCATTATTTGTCATTAGTATACAGGAGAATCCATTACTATTTTTTACCACTTAGGGCTGCTAAATGATACAGAATGTCCCTTTATTGATATATATTTATTGATTTAAATGACAGTAAAAAAACAAGAATGTTCTCCCATTGGGGTATTGTTTGCAGTGTGGAAGTTAAAGGGGAAGAAAATGACATAAAACACCTTTGCGGTGTAGTTTTCACACTGTTTGTCACCATCGAGACCAAGCACATGGCCAAACATTCCACACCTTCAGGCTGTTTTCCTGCCTGGCACGCTCCTTCCCTCCTCCCACACGGTGACGTATAAATATCCGTCTCACAGCATCGCTGCTCTTCAGTATGTTCTCCGCTAAAGAGTCTTCAAAGAGAATTAAATCCAAGTAAACTACTAACTAGCAAAGAAGCTGAGTGGCTAGACTTTCGTTTCCTGCTGCAAAATGTGGCATCAGATGGTTTTGCTGTCCTTGTCCTTTCTCCTTTTGGCCAGCAAACTCCAGGCTGAAGACCAAGCGTCTCTGCGTCGCTCCAGTGACGCAGATGGACGTTGTCAGTACATTTTCACAGTGGCCAGCCCTCAGGAAAGCACCTGCGACGGGGCCAGGGGGAGACAAGAGATGGAAGGAGTCCTTAACAGGCTCACTCTGCTTGAGGCTTTGGTTAGTCGGCTGATGGTAGGCCAAGCTCAGGTGGGCCCTCCCGAAACATTCTCTCAGATAACAGGAGAAAGAAACCAGCTCCGGCGGGAAAGGGATCGACTGAGCAAAGAGGTCCAGGAGCTCCACACCAGGGTGATGCAACTCGGTCTGGAGGCTGAGACTCTCAGGCACAAACCCTGCCTGCAGGCAAACACTTCAGCAGATGTGGATCCAGAAGTCAGCCTAGGACTAAGAAGTGGTAAGTGCTCTTCTACATGAATTGATGATCGAATTCACTTTTATGCAGTTGAAAATGTCCCTTTGTTTTACCCGTCTTTGAGAATTCAGGCTTCAAACAAGGGCTCTAAACCAGTGGTCTGCAACTACCGAACCGCGGGCCTGGGGTGGTTTGGTACTGGGCATCACAGATGGGAAAAAATGATGCCTTTTTAAAAAAAATTGCCTATGCAGTTTTAGTCATATATACACTGATTTTCTTTCACCCTAAAAGATCTAAAAGCTTGTGTGTGTATTAGCAATAGTTCTTATCACTGCAATTGAGCATTGATTGATCAGTTGGCAAAAATCTCTGACCTCATTTGCTCAGTTTTGATGCAATGGGAATTGAACCCTGATCTCAACAGTGAGGGTACCGAATCCTAATGACTAGGCTATTAGGACTTTGCCTTTCCAATGAAAGGGCATTACATTTTACCTTATCATCACACAATGTTTACTTTCGTACAACATTGTGTTATAGAGCGTTATGGGAAAGACTTCGGTCAAAACAGCATTGCACAACGTGGTAAAATGAGTAAAAATAGTGTGATGATAAGATAAAATCCAATGCCTTTCTTTGAATATATTAAAGTTTCAATAACATGTCTGGTCTATGAACACAACACAAGTCCAGCGAAGAAAGTAACTTGTCCAGGTGATAATTGAACAAAACGAAAATTAACTCTTACCCCAATAGCAGACATTTTTTACTTGTTTTAAGATAATTATGGAATATTGAAAAGAACTTTATTTTTATTTATTGAATTTGTTTTTTAAAGTAAGCATTTTTTTTAAAAGACAAAAATTTTCCTCATGACGCAAGTGGTAGATAATTGTGTTCATTTTAGGAAATATTTCAAACCAACATCAGAAAAAAAATAAGCAAAACCGAACTACCATTTGCTAGATGAGACAATTTTGATTATTTTAGGTATAAATTATGGTATGTAAAAAAAAAGAATAGAGTATCTTAAAACTGGGAAAAAGGCACTTAAAATAGGCGAAATTTTCTGCCAGTGGAGTTCAAATCTAGTTTTTGCAGTGCGCTGAGTCAAAAACAAAGGTTTAATACAGTATAGTCATTGCCTTAAGTTTTTTGTAATACGATAACCGAGGTCTTACTGTAAAGCCTAAAATCACATGTAATTTCTCCTATAAATGTCATGTCGCTTGACTGACACATATGACGTCTAAAAAAGGGGCAACAAATAAAATTGCAGTTGGCCAATTGGAATGTTACAACTTTGTTTTCAGGAACACCACACTGACTAACAGGGAAACCCTCTGGTACATAAATAAGTGCTTGCTGCCTTATACGAGGATTATTTTTTACGCAGTTTAGCATGTATTTTCTTCCGGGTGTCTAAAACCTGGTCCAGAACTCAACATACAAGCCAGAGTTTGGCATTTGACACGGATGCTTCCACTCAATTGGCGAGTATATGGACCTCTGAGCCTTTGGTTGTGTAAAAGCAACCGTGGCATAACTGTGGTCTGTCCCTTAAGGACCAATCAGTACCAAGTGTTAGGTACAGACTGCAGCACACTTCCTTTAAAAAGTGTGTCCAAAAATTTGACCACACGGTACAAAAACACAAACCATTAGAGGATTAGTTGGACTCTGGGGAATTTGTTTAAGTGCTAACTATGTATGCAAACGTTTCACCAGCCCAGTATGAAGTTGATTATTCTTCAAGGTCCAATGGACATAAAAGTGCACCACAGAACGCTTTACGAGTATAAGCGTTTCCAAAGCTGACAAACAGACAAATTGATTTTCAGAGGGCGGAGACAAGCTTTTGTTCAGCTAACTTAATGAAGACCATTTTTCCACAGATCATGCACTTGATTTTCGCAATGATGCCTACCAGGAGATGAAGGCAGAAATATCAGAAGTCCCAGCATCCCAGCTCCTCCCTGACCGAAATACTTCAAGTGAGTTGTTTTGAATTTAAGCAGCCATTTTTCTGAAATTTTGTTTGAATGTCTAATTTTAGATGATTTGTTACCTTTTTATAACATTCATCAACATCAAGGTGTTGTTCGGAATTTGAAACTTTGTTACTATCTGCCGCCATCTCCTGGCTTACAGTCATGACCACAGCTTCAGTCAGCTCATTCCTCAAGACGTGCTCAAATAAACTCATTTTTTTCACCTTTTTGGGGGTTTGCGTTGGCGTTTGGACTATAATTAAAACAAGACTTTTTTTCATGCTACACTGCCCCAAAACGGAGATTACGAGCATAAAGTCACCCTCAACCCCCTCATTCCCCTCTTTCCTTCCAAATATTTTGAGCATCCCGGAAGAAGTACAGTAGGGGCATTTTATGGATGTATTCATTACTGATTGATTTATTTTTATAGGAATAGAAATTTTCATTGAACACGTATAATGGACAATGACATAAAAAGGAAGCTTAAGATAAAATAAAATGCCAAATTAATTCGTAATAATTTTCATTTTAAAATGTTATTTTGTGTGGAATTTGCTAAAAATATATTTGAGAACAGCAGAACATTTTTCTCCAAACTTTTGTTATGGAAAACCCGATTTGGCCCTCTCCCACCATGGCCCTTTGCGTATCAGACCTCTGCTCTATAATTAAAGGAGCGGTACAATATTTTAAACTTTATAACTCTCTGCCGCCATCTACTGGCTCATGTCATTATTGTACCCTCAGTCAACTCGTTCAAGATGCATGTGCGAGTTCGTACATTTCTTAGACCAGGGGTCGGGAACCTATGGCTCGCGAGCCATATATGGCTCTTTCTATGAGTGCCTATGGCTCAGAGACCAATTTGATTGCATGCAAAATTTCTCCATCTTGTTCAAAATCGAGAATGTCTATCCTATTCAGGTACACGTAAAGCCAAAACAAAGCTAAATGCAAAGGAAACACTTCGCAGTATATATAGGGCACGTTTTTCACTACAATTTACAGTCAAGGTGTCACACAAAAAAAGGGGGGAAAAAAACTCGTTTTGGCTGTACAACGCTAAAGAATCCTTTATTTAAAAGTTCACTATATAATCTGTGTTCAGTGTTCAGATACTTTATGATGAATCCACAGAACTGTAAATACGCCAAAACACCGGAAGAGAACTTAGTCATTTGATTGGGTGAGTGGGAGGGATGGGTGGAGCTATGCAAAAAGTACAAGCATTCCCTCCCATCTCTCGCCAAAGGTAAGCACATAAGGCTCCCTATTCTCAGAATGTTGTGACGTTTTTACAAAATAAATGCTTGCATCTGGTTTTGAAACCAATATGTATGAAAAAAAGGGTCAAAAGGAGTTTAACCGATCTTGAGTAATTGCAAGAAAGAGACAAGTTTAAAGTGGTCTGTTTGTTGAATTTGGGACAGGGGCTCTGGCATTATTCTCTTTTCATAATTTTTATCAAATCATCAAAAATAAATGTGCTGAAGACTAAGCTTTTGTCTGGGGCGCGGGTTTAGCAATTTAGTAAATTTGTCTCATAATATATGGTGTGGCTCTTTCCCAAAATAAAATTAATATTTTTTGCTTTTATGGCTCTTTGAGTCAAAAAGGTTCCCGACCCCTGTCTTAGACACTTCCGATAAACTAAGCCTTTTTTCACCCTTCTTGGGGTGGGTGAAGGCAATTGGACTCTCGTTGAAGCTGGCCTTTCCATACTTTCAACTCTCATTTTTGTACTACACTAACAAATAGAGGCAAAAGGTGGCAATAGAGGCAGTTGGGCATTGTTAAAACATAATTGATAGAGAAAATACTTTCAACTTTTTAAAGAAACCTCAAATTATGCATCCTATCTTTAACCTAATTGGTGACTTTATCAATTGGTTGTCACTAAAATACACAAAATATGACAATTCCCTGCACCACTTCGTGTCAGGTTTTTGTATGTTTCTAACAAACAGTAAACGTCATCTTGTTTTTTAGGTTGCGGCGAGTTGCTGTCTGTGGACGATCCAGTGTTACATAGGAAGGCCGATGGTTTTACAGGGAAATACGGAGTATGGCTCCAAGATCCCGAACCCCAAGGGACTCAATACACCAACAAGACTGTGTGGCGGATCAACACAGTGGGAAAAGATGTCCGTCAGTTGTTTGCATATGAAGACATGGAGCAGTTCTCCCATGGCTTCCCTATGAAAGTTCTGCTTCTGCCTGAAGCTGTAGAGAGCACCGGGGCAACCGTGTATCGCGGTTCCCTCTACTTTCAGCGTAAACGCAGCCGCACCCTCGTCCGCTACGACCTGACATCAGAAACGTTGGCGGCGCGTCGGGAACTCTCACACGCCGGCTTCCACGGCCAATACCCTTACTCCTGGGGAGGCTACACCGACATCGACCTGGCCGTGGATGAGCGAGGTCTGTGGGCCATCTACAGTACCAGCAAAGCCAAAGGTGCTGTCGTGCTCTCCCAGCTCGACCCTGTGAGCTTAGAAGTGTTAAGAAGCTGGGAGACCAAAATCCGGAAGAGCGCGGTGGCCAACGCCTTCATGGTGTGTGGTCGTTTGTACACAGTGGCCAGTTACACGGCAGCGAACACCACCATTAACTACGTGTTTGACACGGCCACCAAGGTGGGCCATGACCTCACCGTGCCCTTTAAGAACAAGTATCGTTACAACAGCATGGTAGACTACAACCACGCACAGAGGAAGCTGTTTGCGTGGGACAACTTCCACATGGTCACATACGATGTAAGAGTGGGCAGAGTTAGCAAGTAAAAAAGTAGACGGGAAGAAAGGGGGAGGCGGTGCGGGCTTTAAAATTGTTTTGAGTTGAATCGGTCTGATTTGAAAAAGAAAACTCATCACCCGATCATTGCTTTGCTGTCATTTCTCCCCCTGTCACTCACCTCAAAGCCTCACTCCTCAGGCCTTTGTGCGAATATTTTTTTCCTAAATACTATTGTAAATAGAATGTACCTAGCTTTAAAACGTTAATATTAAATCCCACACTTGTCAAAAAAATGTGTATATGACTGATTATCATAAAGACAATGTTCCCTTTGGTAAATTGTGAAAAAACACCTATTGACGCGAGAAGGGCTACCTGATTGACATGCATTTCTGACCTCTTATCATGTTGTTAATATATTATGACTAAGTTATAATTGAATAAACTACCGGATTGAATAAACTCTGCTTTTATCATCTTTTTGGTTTGGCTTGGCATTTGGACTATACTTGAAACAGATATTTTCCTACTTTTACCATTCTCATGCTACACTAACAAAATAATAAGGCAGGGGTAGGGAACCTATGGCTCGGTAGCCATATATGGCTCTTTTCATGAGTACTTATGGCTCTGAAATAAAATGTAACTATTGCACGTTCCAAAGTCAAATGATTTCATCCCGATTTTGGTCCATATAAAGCCGAAGCAACTTGATGCAGAAGTTTGATAAGAAACCATTTAAACTGATAAATAAAAACGCTGGCAAACGACTTTGATCGGGTGAGCAGTACGGGTGGGCGGATCCCTGCACACAGCGCAAGGCACTTCCTTCTCTCTCTCTCTCTCGCTCGGTGCAGTCTACACCGAAAGTGAATATGACGATATGCTTATCGTTTGCAGTCATTTGTGACATTTTTACAAAAGAACTTTGCATGCACATTCTTTTGAAACCTTTATTAAGGACAAACTTCATGGAAAAAAATTGCCTCAACGCTACTCACTTAAGGTGGAAGACAAATTGAAAATGGCATATTTACATTGATTTGGGACACAGGATTTGGCGTTATTATCATTTCATACATTTGCTGAAATCATCAAATGACACACAGTGAAATAAAATGTGCTGAAGAATTAGCTTTTGTCTAGAAAGCGTGTTTGGCAGTTTTTTTTCAATTTTTGTCTGAAAATATATGATGTGGCGCTCTCAATTTCTTTTTAAAACAATTTTTTGCTTTTATGGCTCTCTGGGTCAAAAAGGTTCCTGACCCCTGTAATAAGGTGAGGAGCATTAGGTGACTCTCTATTTTTAGTGCTTTCTGTAGATAGGTTTGTGCTTCTGCAACGGGTAAGCTGCTCTATGGAAGAGGTTTGGGCCTTTGTTGGCTGTTGAATTCATTCTTCAGACATCAATTCCACAAAACGGCAATTTTTTTTTATTTCAGGAAAATGAACAAACACTGGCAAGACATACAGTGATAATGTTGCTAAAAGTGAAGTTTGGTTTTGATGTGATACAAAAACTGTACAATTCCACAACATACAAAAAGATGACAGATGTCAGTAAACCATGATTTACTAGCTTAATGACAAAACACAGTTGAGCCTCAAAGAGTAATACGCATTTTACTAAAAAAATATATTGGTATGAAAAGCAGAAGAGGCATGCCATTGTTACCACTGTCTTTTTCCAGAGTCTTACGACAAAGGAAACTTCTCACACTTGCTCTGTATTTGCCCTCTTCACTACCCTGAGCAATCACTATGGATTCATGTTTGTTTTAGAGAATAATGAAAAGAATGGGGGGGGGGGACATTTGATCATTTCTAAATGAATATATTATCTTCATATAGATGTAAGATATGATAATTTGTTTAAATTGATACAAAGAAACATCTAAAGTTATTTTGGGGACAAGTCTTTTGCTTCTACCTGTAACCTTTTTGTTTCATTAGTTCTTTTCGTGATGTGTTGCTTGTTGCAGCATGATTAAAATAAAAATAAAAACAAAGAAGAAATACAATTAGCACATCCCCGTGTGCTTAAATTGGGTGAGGATGGTGATGAAGTCCTCTGATGATGTCATATACCTCACAACAAACAGTTTTTTCAATATGTGTAATTTTGCAAAACAATCCCAGGGAATCCGTTTGTGTTCCAAGGGGGCAAAAAAAAAAAAAACACGACCAGTAGCTCGTTGCAGTTATCCACACTCTGACCCAGAAACGTTCATGAGGGCCTGGTACTCTCTCTGGTGGTCAACAAGCCGTCTGAACACTTGATACTTTCTTTTGTAAAATCTGAAAAAAAAAAATATGGTTCTGGTTATTTTAATCCAGCTATATAACTCTTTCTTTTTTTGTGAAGAACTATCTCAGAGTGTCCCTAATAAATATGACAGTTGGATAATGTTTTTAAGATAAAAAAGCAGAAAACTAAAGTTAAGTTTACCTCTGAAGATTGTGGTCCGGCTCAACAACTTTCCCAACTTTAGCCATTTTTGCCATTGCCTCCTAAAGTTGTAAGGAAAAAAAATGTCAAATAATTATATTGGTTCGACCTCAACCCAGATGGAGAAACAAAATAGGGTCATGACTCATGCAGAGCAAAGCCTCTGCACTCTAAAACTGGATCAAAATTGAAATCTGACAGGTGCAGGCAAGTCCAAACAATAGTCTTATATTTAGGTTGTCTGGCTTGAGGGCTATTGACTACACATAAGATAAACTGCAAAAGGAAATTTTCCAAATCTTACAATAAAATAACTATGGAATCAAAGACAATTTCCATGAAATAAAACTTAAATACCAATTTATGTTCTTTATCCTCAAAGAAATTCCAGTGTAAATTCTTAGGGAGTGCGCCGATCAGCTGGCTTGTGTACTAACAGACATTTTCAACACCTCGCTAGACCAAGCCATAGTACCATCATGCTTCAAAATTGCCAACATCATCCCTGTGCCAAAGAAACCACAGATCTTATCATTCAACGATTACCGGCCCGTTGCACTGACTCCTATCGTAATGAAGTGCTTTGAGAGACTGGTTAAAGAGCACATCACCTCCAGTCTCCCCTCCTCATTTGACCCCTTTCAGTTTGCCTACCGGACAAACCGCTCCACCAGGGATGCCATCTCCTCTGCGCTTCACCTGAGCCTGACACACCTAGAGGAGAAGAACACCCATGTGCGGATGCTGTTCCTGGACTTCAGTTCAGCATTCAACACCATCATCCCACAACATCTGGTAGACAAAATGAGACTCCTGGGTTTCAACACCCCCCTGCGGAACTGGCTGCTGGACTTCCTCAGTGACGGACCCCAATCAGTGCGGATAGGTCAGAACATCTCAGATGTCATCTACCTCAGCACGGGCTCCCCCCAAGGCTGTGTCCTGAGCCCCTTGCTGTTCACCTTGATGACACACGACTGCGCCCCTAGGTCCGCCACAAACCACATCGTGAAGTATGCTGACGACACAACAGTGGTGGGCCTCATCAGGGATGACAACGACCTGGCCTACAGAGAGGAGGTGGAGCAGTTGGTGGCCTGGTGCAGGGACAACAGCCTGGTCCTGAATGTTGACAAAACTAAAGAGATCATTGTCGACTTTAGGAAAAACCAGCCCAACCATGCCCCACTTTGCATCAACAACAAGGCTGTGGAGGTTGTCAGCAGTATCAAGTTCCTAGGGGTGCACATTACAAACAAACTCACCTGGTCCGTGAACACTGCATCACTGGTTAAGAGGGCACAGCAGCGCCTGTACTTCCTGCGGAGGATGAGGAGAGCCCACCTGCCCCCACCCTCCCTCATCACATTCTACAGGGGCACCATAGAGAGTATCCTGACCAGCTGTATCTCTGTGTGGTGTGGAGGCTGCAGCGCTATCGACTGGGGTAGTGTGAGGAGGGTAACGAGGACAGCAGAGAAAATAATCGGGACTACACTTCCCTCCATTCAGGACATTGGCCAGAAGCGCTGCCTATCCCATGCTAAGAACATTATCGGGGACCCCTCTCACCCCCATCATGGACTGTTCACTCTGCTAGCCTCTGGGAAGAGGTACTGCAGTGTGCGGTGCAGGACCACCAGGTTCCGCAGTAGTCTAGTCCCCCTGGCCATTAGACTGTTAAATGGTCAATCTAACATATAGTTAACCTAAATCTAAACGGCTGCTAATCTGACTTTTTGCACTACTAGCAGTTCTTTATAGCTTGCCACTCCTTGCACATTTGCTCTCTGCACTATTGTACTTACAGCGTTATTGTTACAGTGTTAATGTTACTGTTTACCTGACTTGTTAACCTGAATGCCCATTTTGCACATCTGTTTAGCTACTCCTCTTGCACTATCGGCACTATGGTAAAATACTATACGTAGCCATAATACAATACAACTTTTACTTATATCTGTACATTCGAGGAAACTGTGCGGGTCAGATGTATCGACATTTCGTTCTGTATACACGTGTACTAGAATGACAATAAAGTAGATCTGAATCTGAAATGATTTCTCTTTGAAAGGGTAACAATATATAAAGAGTGCTAGATTTGGAGCACTTAAATTTTAAAAGTTTTGAAAATATCAATGATTTGAGTTGTGTGATTTATAGAGAAGTGTGTGTGTGACCAGTATGGTGCTATGGTCCTGGGATGCACACGCTCCAACAACTGCAGCTCCAACCAACACAGCTTCAGTCTGCTCCGGCAACACTACAGGCAACCCTGAAAGAGACCGACTTATTACAGGTATATAAATATATAATAATTAATTTTCACAAAATGTATTCATCACAAACACAATCCTCCTGAAAAAAAAGGAAAACTGAGGCTAGGTTCCACAAATACAATTGAATTATCTTGTTTCTTTATGTACAGTGACCCCTCTACATACTAGCTACTCTGGTTACGACACATTTGATAAGAGATGTCTTTCAAGCAATATTCTTGCATGACATATGAAAGAAAATCCAAGTTATGAGAATTCTGTGACACTACCATTAAAGGGGCCAAGTGCTTGAGACTGCTCACTGCCAGCATCAGCTGGTCCCAGTTAGCACGAGCGTTTCACACCATACAGAACGGATCCAATGCTCTTGTTTTTGCATCGCATTGCATCTTTTTTGTGACCCTACTCATGAGTTCTGGAAAAGGAAATGGAAATGTGTTTTCTGAGAAAAACAAGACAATGATGTAAATTGAAATATCGCAGGAAATAATACATATGCATGAGCGTGGATTTGGTGTGAGTGATGTAATGAAGCAGTATGATCGGTCATCAACTATGATCTGAACAATATTGAAACAGAAAGATGCTATTAAAGCTATAAAACTAACCAAGGGCCTCGCATTTACCTCCGTTTACAACCGCCGACTTCCTGTATGGTAAGTGGTCATAATAAATTTGTATTTAATTTATTTAGTATCATCTTATCATATTACTGTATTTTTTGTCCAATTACTATTTAAATATGTTTTATGGCTATTAAGGGCTACCTTGAATGATTTTGGGCGACCGACAATGTATTCATTGGTTTTCAGTTGTTTCTTATAGGAAAAATTTGATCCAAGATATGAGAAGTTTTAGGTACGTGCTTGATCTAGGAACAAATTCATCTTGTATGTAGAGGCACCACTGTAGAACTATTTTGTCAAAAAAAGTTTAAATTATTAGAAAGGGAAGAATAACTATTAGTGTGAGCTTTGTAATTATTTTTTGTAGTTTCTAGGCAGTAACATTTAAGCAAGTTTTTTTTATCCTAGTGATTATTCAAACAATAATTTTGAATTTGTAGCCAAAGAATACTAGAATAGACTCTTGTGGAAAAAAATTGTTTGTGTTACCAAACACAAAAGCATGTCACGGTCGCTTCGTTTGCCCTTTGTACCTGTTGCATTAGCATGAGTCTGCACAAACAGACTGTTCTTGCTCAACCCTCCGCATAAGAAGATGGTTTTGATGTCATGGCCGGCATCTTTCATGGCTTCCAGTATATGCAGCGTACCCAGCTGAAATAGGAAAAGGATCCGGTGAGAAAGCAGAGAAGCTAATATTATCTTTGATAGCAGAAGAGGACGTTAAAAATAAAAAGAGTTGACTGACCGCTAGCCCTTGTATGGTGGCCAAGTAGAGCAAAGCCAAGTCATCCAGGCTTTGGGAAAGAGACAGTCCAACCACCTGCAAAATTGCCATCCCTCAAATTCACATTAAAGTGAAAAGGCTAAGACAGAGGTCTCCAATATAATGGCCTTGGGGCCATTTGCGGCCTGTCAACGAATTTTCAGCAGCCTTTAGTTTGTAATATTTCGGGGGGGACTCATTTTACCTTCAGGGGCCTCATGGGAATGGCCAAAGTCTGAAGAACATTTATACTGAAGAGCACAAATACATGCACAGACGCATACACGCGCTTGCACAAAATAGGAGCAATTATTCTATGATAAATGGTCTCGGATCAGATACAGTAACCTTCTTCTAGAAAGAAGAAAAACTTTCTCCAAGACTGACACAGAGAAGCAATAAAGCACAGCATCACGCAAAGTCTGCCTACGACATGGCAACTAGTATGGGTGAAGATCACCCATTTTTCAAGCTGCGCATACTATGTTGCACAACACCTGGGCATAGTTATAAATTGTGGATTCACAACATCTGCAGTAAGTTGTGGTCTCAGTATGACAAACGTGCAGCTTTCACGTCAAGTCTTAGCTCACCATTCCTTTTAGAGTGGGGTCAGCCAGGGGTGACCTGTTTCCGTGAAAGTCAGGCCACACGTGAAGACTTGAACCCAGCGTGTCGATAGCTGAATGTGATGAAGCCATGTGCTTTAGGTGGCTGTTCAGGTAGCTGTAAATACTATCGCTGGTGGAAGGACAACTGAGGAAAGAAAACCACAGAAAAAGAACGTTTGAATGCAGCCTTGCCAGTAACATTGACTCATCTCAGCAAATACTGTAACCTTGTCAGCTACAGGTAATGGAAAATGACAGCTGTTTTAAAATACTCCTGAAAAGTCAAATGGTGAGTGCTTAACAAACCTCTGATGTACCTTTCCTTCTAGCTGCGGGTAAGCGGCGTGGCCCTTCACCAGGTGCTCAATCTGGACAAGGAGACAGGTCATGCATGGTGAAAATCAGATCACCAAAAGAAAGTAACAAAACAGTCATACAAAATGTTTTTTTGTTTGTTTGATCACAACAGCATAATCAGGAAACATTGGTTGAACACGAACAAATTAGGGGGAAAGTTAACGTTTAGCTTTTCTACATTGAGCGGACTGTAATCTTTTATCTTGGTTCTCTTGTAAAGTGACATCACCCCAAAATAAGTTTTCTGAGCATTTTTTTGATCTGCAGCATTTTAAAATAATACAATAAAAAGTACACAAAATGATTTAACGCATAGATAAACCTTCCCCATGCACACTTTTAAAAAATAAATGACATCATAATATAAAGAAAAATTGAGGAAAAAACACCGCGTAGTGACTTCGTTTGCTACTAAGCTTAGTCTCATCTGTGTTCTGTTTGTGTGTAGCACAAATGGATGCTTTTATTTGATTTGATTTTGTATTTTTATGCATTCGTACATTATATCTTGGCGGTTTCAATAATTTTTGATGTCTGTCCCCTTTCATTAGTTGTTAACAGTGAAATAAACACATAACAACAGAACAAAATGATTTCTAATGATTAACTACAATAAGTTTTGATCGAAAGTTTGGAGATCAATACAAGTCAGAACACCACCTTCATTCAATTAAAATGTATATTTTATATATATATATATATATATATATATATATATAAATTATATATACCCCACAAGTAATCTTAACCTATTGAGAGACATCTTTGCTTAATTTATGTAATTTTTCACATACCATGATTATTTTTACTTATTTTTAGTAAAATATCTGAAACAAAATAAGCAAGAGCCTTTTTACTCAGCAGATGGCAGATCATTTTCAGATATCAAGATAAAATACCTATTCTTGGATTAAGAACGATTGTTCTTATTTTATCGGGGAAAAATATCTTAAAATGGTGGTTATCCAGGCCAAAAAATGTCCATACTTAATATATATCTGCAATATCTACATACACAAAAATATTTACTTTAAAATGTTTCTGATAAAACAAAAGGTAATGATCTGCCTTTGCAGGAAATATATTGCACTGGGTAAGATAGTTTCTGTAGTTTAGTGGAAATATATGTTGGCCTAGAGAGGGATGGGCGCCACCAGGCTGTACTTGCCCAAGACACACCACAGGAAATGGTGTACTAAAGACCCTATGGGTTAAGGCAGTGTTTTTCAACCCTTTTTGAACCAAGGTACACTTTTATTCATAAAAAGGTTCCGAGGCACACGTCCGTCAAAAATGTTTGAAAATGAAATTATGTCAAATATTTTACTGTACTATTTCACTGTAATTTCACTGTACTACCCCATAACAGATAAATAAGCAGATAAGAAAATAATACTTAAAATAAAAAGAATGATGTGCTATCTTTTTTTTACAGTGCAATCTTAAACCGCTTTGTTAAAAAATTAAGTTATTAAATGTACTGTGCTACCTCATGAGCAGATAATTAGTATATAAAAAGTATTTAAAAATCTACTGCCACCTACTGATATGGATGACTATCATGGTTCCTCGTCTGAAGATAGCAAAAACACTGAATAATGGCCTGATTTTTTGTAAATATAAAATTGGGCTAATTCCAGCGGCACACTAGACAAGGTGCCACGGCACACTGGTTGAAAAACACTGGGTTAAGGGATCCAACCAATCGAGATTGAAAGCTAAAAGTTCACTAAAGACATAATGACCAAGGCATCAAACGGTGATGTAAAGAATTTTTTAGCTAATTTTATGAACATTATCTGATTTTTAGGTGTTAAACAAAAACTAAAAAATTAGACAAATAATCTTGAAAGAAAAGAACCATACAAACTGCTTTATGTATGCCGTTCTCTTTCCACCACAGCATTTTAAAGCATGAAGCATAAAGGTGTTTGTTATTTTGAATTTGAGTTAAAAGAATATTTAAGACACTAAAAATAGTCACACTTAAATGGACTGAAATTGTAAAGCCAGGGTTTAAGTGATTTAGATAACTTGACACAAATAAGGACCACCAGAGCAGACTAAACTGACCAGGCGTCCTGTGACACTCTGCCCTCCCTCATTAAGCCAAAGACCAGGCACCATGGCAGACAGGTATGGACCCCACACTCCCGGGACGAAGAGCGGCTGTGCACTGATCTGGTCAAAATGTCAAACTCAATTATTACTGCAAAACTTGAACACAAGGCTTGAAAACATGCACAAACACATTTGCATCTGTAGAAAAACAAGCTATAGTGTAAAATATTATCGTATTTTCCGAACTATAAGGCGCACCGTGTTATAAGGCGCACCTTCAATGAGTGATATATTTTTAAACTTTTTCCATACATAAGGCGCACCGCATTATAAGGCGCTATAAGTGCATGCTGATTTAAGATCTGGTAATTGTGCAATTTTGTAATTGTAATCCTGTGCAGTCCTTCGAGACATTTTTGTGATTAAGGGCGTCATAAATAAATGTGACTTAACTTGACTTGGCTACAGTAGAGGATGTAGTTACGTTATGCAACCATTAGATGGTGCCACGCTAAACGGAATGTGCACAAAACAGTCAGATAGGTCAGTCAAACTTTATTTATAGATAACAAACAAGCTTTCCACATTCTTCATTCACTCCCAAAACAAATAAACAGCTGTTTTATTATTTTCTCTGAGGTAAAGCATTTTTGTGACACATCTTTAACATCTTTGAACAACAGCGAGGCATAACATTTTACTTTTCCTCCATTTAGTCAACACACAAAAAACCGTCTGATACTGTTATGGTAAATTAAACGTTGCAATCGCAATATAGTGACACTCGTAATGTGCAAAAACATCAAGTGCAAAACAATAACGATAAAGCAATAACATAATAACTGTAAAATGTAAAACGTAAACACACACCAAGTAGGACCACCTCTGAATTCTTTAATGTTAAGTTCCCGTGCCAGCGCTGTTGCCTTCATTTGAATAGTTATTGTACTGACACTTCTACTTGCTGCTCTTTGTTCAACAACCCACTGTTCAAGTGTGTCCTCTAACTGTGGCCATCTTGCTTTTATTGCCACAGAAACTTTGTTTAGTCTTCCTTACTTGGCGCGACGTATCCTCATGATTCCTCCACTTGTTGCTGTTGTTGTTGTTAGATCGCTTCAAGTCGTCTAAAGATGATCTTTAGGAACGACATGGAACGCTTCGGTTGTGTTACGAGTTCCGCGAATTGGCCGCTCCGAAAGCGGATGAGGTCAGCTTTGGGTAACTTGTACCGAAGCGTTCGTGTAGCGGGTGGGAGACGCATTCGTCGGCCATGAGGCCGTCCACAGGACACCACGTGGAGGTTGCGTTCCTTGTCCTGCACTTGTTGCTGTTCTACTGCGTGACTGATCGCCTTGAGTTTAAACTCTGCGTTGTAAGCATGTCTCTTAATAGGAGCCATTTCAGGGTCTTTATACAAACGCACTAATGAAAGAGAATCGTTGTTTAATATTTCCCAGTAGGCACAGCGCACTTCTTCTTCTTCTACGCGAAAAATGGAGTCGGTGGCTGCTTCTCTTAGTTGCGAGACCTTGCAATTCAATATTGATCCATATATAAGGCGCACTGGATTATAAAGCGCATAGTCAGCTTTTTAAAAAAACAAAACAGATTTAGTGTGCGCCTTATAGTGCGGAAAATACGGTAGTTCCTTCATATGCATTTTATGTCCTTCCCAAAAAGTTATATAGCAGGGTAAACACGTGTGTGACTCACTGCCATGTGACAAGACGAGGTCCCACAGATCATTGCCAGGCGTGTCGTGATTGGCTGGTCCTCACATGGGAGCTGAAAGCCCTTAACATCTGCGCCAACCACACCTAGAACAAATCAAGTCAATTTTATTTAAAGAAGAACACATGTGCTCTAATGAATTAGCATACCGTAAATTCCGGACTATAGAGCGCACCTGATTATAAGCCGCACCCACCACTTTTTAAATGATTTTTCACTTTTGTTCTTACACAAGCCGCACCTGTGTATAAGCCGCGTGCGCACGCATTATATCTTATGACACGATCACAAGTTTAATCCAGACCAGGCTGTAATATCCACGACTGTGATTTTGTTGAAATTAATTGTTCTATATTCTTTAACAATTACCCATTTTCCGTCAGATCATAATTCAGTCAATGGGGCAGGACACCTGCTCCCAGCCAAGGGGCTGAGCCAAGGTCCTAGCCTCCTACCAACACAAACTAAAAGTCAATAGTGCACAATCCAAGGATCACAGTTGGCATCATGAATGGAAAATGATACCTGTAATTAAGGTATGATGCAGACTAGTAAAGTCCGGGTCCCGTTGAAAGTAATCCAAGGAAACAAAATGTTTATTTCCAAAGTAAAGGGTGGGAAAAATAGATATCCACTATTGTCCGCTGCGACAACAGACTGATCTACCGTTAACTCAGCTTTACCCCAATTCCCATCAGCCCGCGTTTGCTCCGTCCCTTCTTTTTGATTGGCCCGTAGAACACATAACAGAATAAATCTCTAAAATAAATCCATTACAAAAATATACAGTTGCAAATACATATTATACATGGTTACACATATTTACTAAAAAAGACGGTAGACCGAGAGTTTTCAAAGCTTTAATAATAATAATATAACTTTCATCCCAAACCGTGCCTTTGAAAGGTACCAACACGCTAGTAGGATCACGCTCACAATGCATCAAATGTGCCTGTCAAAGAAAAAGCATCCCGCAATTGTGAAGTTCACAACTTCATCCCCATAACTATCGCCATCAAAGGCGTCTTCCTAATTATCCGAACATACCTTTACTTAACAGACAATGTATGCCTAAACTCAGAGGTTGCAGTCTTTCTTGACGCACATATTCTTTTTCATTTTCATTTGTATAGCCCTTAATCACAAAGAGTCTCAAAGGGCTGCAAAATAGTCTGAATTTATATAGCGCTTTTCAAGTCAATGAAGACCTCCCTAAAGCGCTTTACAATGTGCTTCACATTTACCCATTCACACACACCATGGAAGGCGCCAACCTCCTTATTGGGGGCATTAGGGGTTCAGTGTCTTACCCAAGGACACTTCTACATGTAACACGGAGGAGCTGGGATTCGAACTGCGATCTCTTGATCCCAAGACGAGCACTCTACCTCCTGAGCTAATGCCGCCCCCCCCAAAGCCCATAAGCACAGTTGATATAATGACACACAGAGACATGTGCAACATACCAAGCCCCCCAGCGTGAGCATCAATAAGCGAAGACCCCACTGCGGTTCCTAGATTCAAACCCAAATCTGCTGCTGCCTCCCGAGTTAGGCCATTTCCAAGAGGACTGCCAGGAGAACTTGTTACGTTGCCTTCAAGACAAAGCAAAAATTTAACAAGAAATTTAACATACGAGTTTTTTTTTTTTTTAATTCACCTATTTTGGAAAAGTTGTTTTCAGTGAGGTCTTCCAGTCCTATTGAGGTCCAAAAGCTGACATCCCATCCGTCTGAGGGGCAATATGTCCATTTACAAACCAGAGTGCAAAGGGATCTAAACAGTAACAGTAAAGAACCCAGCATTAGCATATTTTATCAACAAATAATATGAAATGGCATCTGCTAAATGACAAAGTACTCATGCTGCAAAGAACATGACACACCAATGAAATATATAAATACATATATGTAGGTATCAAATAATTTCTCAAAAACTAAATTTAAGGACTAAAATACTAGTTACAGTATTTAATTCTGTCATAAATATATAATTTGTTAAAGATGTTATATTTTTTTGTCAAACAAACCTGGTTAATGAGCCAGTGGCTTTCCATGAAAGGAAGTCTGGAAGGTCAAAAAAGTGAGCTGCTTTGTCCCAGCAGCTTTCCCATAAGTTCTACACAAGTGCACATAAAATAATGTTAAAATCCTTCAAGGTTTTTAGGTTTACATCAAAGAGAGAAACCACGACACAAAAAATCAACCAAACGCTTTCACCTTAGCTCACCTCTCACCTCTTTGAGCCACAGTAGCTTAGGGGGTTGCATTTCAGGCGACATGACCCCTCCTACCCGACTCAGGACGCTGTGGCCCGTGTTAGTGATTCGGCCTGCTTGCTCAGCAGCGCGATGGTCCATCCACATCACCACGTTTTGATGATTATTTTCTGGAAAAGGACAAGAGGCTATTACAGTGGCTTTCCTCGTTGCCTTGCCTTGTTGATGATCCACTCTTCTATCAGCAATAGCACCACCCCGTCGCAAAATCTCAGCTTTTTTGGGAGCACGAAGAAAAAAAAAAATGAGAAAGGCTTCAATGACGAAGATAGGGCTGGAGAAATTAGAGGCAAGATCGGGCACCAAAATAATGCAGCCCGGCCCAGGCACGCTGGTATAAAAGCCTGATCCAGCCTGAGCCCGACTAATTCACTTGATTTGCAGGACTGAGGCCGAAGTAAACTTGAAATGTCATATTTTATTTGTAAGGAGAGGTGATTTAAGATAACAAATTAACAAAATCTAAGTTAAACGAGACTGAACAGACATTTACATCTTTTGTATTTTTGTGTCTGCAGAAGTTACATTAACCAACAATTTTCCATCATTGACAATTTTGACCAGGATATTTTAAGGCTGTGTATTATCTTGACAGGTTGAGCCATGGGTCCATAAACCACAGCAGCGGTATGTCCTTAAGAATCTAATGCAGAACTTTAAGAGGCAGAGAAAATGAGAATAATGACGGGTGGATAATAGACAAAGACAGGAAGGAGTACTTTGATCTGACATTGCAAAAGAGTGTGTGGTGATGAGGTGACTTTTTTGATGAGATGGAGCCCGTCCCAACTATCTTCGGGCAGTGGGCAGAAGACACTCTGAACTGGTTGCCAGCCACTCGGAGGGAACACAGAGACAGACCACTCATTCGCTCATTCACACCTGTGGACAATTTGGACCAGCCAATTAACTTGAAATGCATGTTTTTGGAATGTGGGAGAAAACCACAGTGCACAAAGGAAACCCACACAGGCATGGGGAGAACATACAGACTCCGCACAGGAAGTTACTGACTCATTCACACCTAGGGATCATTTGGGCTAGACAATTGACCTGACATGCATCTTTTGGCGATGCGTGAGGAAACCAGAGACTCTGGAGAAACCCCACACAGGCACAAGTAAACCATGCAAACTCCACACAGGAAGGCCATGGTAGCCCGCATGTTGGTTTAGGATCAGGTAATGGTGTAATTGTAATCCTGTGCAGTCCTTTGAGACATTTTTGTGATTAAGGGCTATATAAATAAATGTGACTTGACTTGACTAGCTGGAATTGAACCCTGGACCATCGTAGGACGCCCTAACTACCCATCCGCCGTGCCAACCTGTAGAATAGTTTTTTTTCTATCGTTTTTTTTCTTTTTCAATAATTCAGTTTTTTGATCATTATTCAAACATTGTTTAAGTATTCATTTTTATAAACATAGACGTCAGAGAGAGAAGCCCAGCCTAGGGAAAAAATCTGGTCAGGTTGGACTCTGATTAAAGATCTTACCTCTAGACCGAATGAGCAAATATGTTCGTCTGAGTGTGAAAAAAGAAGAGGTCACCAACCTTTTTCAAACCGAGAGCTACTTTTTGTTACTAATTAGCTAAAAGGGCACAGACCTCAATAGGCATTTCTTAAAGTAAAAATTAAAAAACTATCAAGTTATTACTATGTAACTAATAGGTCACTACCATGTTAATAATTGTAAGTAGGCTGAAATACTCACTTAAAAAAAAAAAAGTCATTTTACGAGAAAATATTATTGACCCAGCTCTGGTGAGCTATTTTCATGACAGCACCACGTTGCAGACCACTGGTGTAAATTCACGGAGTAAATTTACCATTCTTGTTGACTGCCAGTGGCCGGAAGCGTTGGTCCAACACCACAAGTGAACAGGTAGCGTCAAAGCCAATTCCCCTCACTTGCTTTTTGTCCACTCCACGCGTCACTTCCTGACCACACACAGTGTACAAAAAGAATGCCATTATTGTAGGAGTGTTATTGTTAGTAGCAGAAGTAATTATGATTAAGGCGCCAATCCTAGCTGGTCTCACCTTAACAACGGCACAGCATTTCTGCCAGATTTCGGAGGAAGACTGTACATAATGGTCAGTGAAAGGTTCCCAGATACTGATGGGCTCCTGGGCAGTCGTTTTCAAACGACCCTCTTTGGTCACCAGAGCAGCCCTCACGCTGGCAGTGCCAACGTCCACTCCGACATAGAAGACTTCAGCCATGAGCAAGGACCACCACACTGGATTCTAAATTTACTGGTTACAATTCCAGGGGAACTAATGAAACAGAATGTTTACAGTACGATATACAATGATGTACAAGTGTAATGAGTGAAACGTGTGAAAAAGACGATAAACTTCACGCAAGTTTAGACCTCAATTAAACCCAACTGACTAAAAATGTTCACCTTTTCGAGAAGACAGCTTTAGATGTAAAGGCAGTCGGCACGCTCCCGGAGAACGGAAGGCGAAGGTGGACAAAAAGTATCCAATCGCGTATGTCGAATGGACGAAAATGGTCGAGCGTCCAATACTGTAGTATTGACGTTGTCCCGGATATGAATGGAAAAAATAATGGATTCAACAATTGATCAAAACAAAACAAAATCCTTCTTCTGCAAATTACTTTAAAAGTTTATGGTTGTGAAGATACGGTAATAGTATCTTTCATTTGCATGCATGTACAAAAGTCAATTAACTGATTAAAAAAACATTTTTTCCAAATATATCAAGGAACTTTTTTTACTTTGAAAAATATTGGGTTGTAGTAATTGGCAACAAGTGGCACATGTTACTCATCCAATTAAAACCTTAAAAGCCAAGAATTAGTTCATTTAAGGCCCATACCTTTCACAATCAATCATTGGCATCTGACTTAAAAATAATGCCTTATAAAACTACGGTAATTGGGGGAGAGGATTAAAAAAAACAACATGCCTTTTCCAGGCAGAGCAAGCAATTACATTACACACTGGAGTTATTTATCGGGCACCAAACTTTTAAATAGTGTAGTGAAATTTGGGTTGTAAATAATTGGTTAATTTATTGACCAATTAAATGGCCGAATGTTTTCTTTTCAAAACTCATCCTGCCATTTTAGAGCACCACATTCCTTTTTAGATAATTATATCAGAAAAAAACGGATGAAAAAACACTGGTATGGCCACACACAACTTTAAGTTTATTATTTTTTACTGTTTTTAATAGTTCAATATACTATAATCAAGACACACACACACACACTCGCATTCGTGGGGTTTCCTTTTATTAATCATCTATCTAGATGAAGCTTGAATAGAACAAAAAAACAAAATAAGAATAAGAAAATAAAACAAAAAGATAGAAGTTGAGATCTTTAACTGGCACAATTTAGATGGAAAAACATTGTTGGCTTAATAAATACGTCATTGTAATTTGATATAATTCCCCCTAAACGTTATACCAATACCTAGTGACATGAAGTGGACTGTGGTTCTGGTTCGATGAAGGTGACGACCTAGTCTTGATGTCCTTGGTGGTCGAGCGGTGAGGAATCCTGAAGGCTGTAGACCCGGTCGGTAAGAGGACCATGGGATGTAGTGTGTTGAAGCCATGGTTGGCTGCTGGTGGCTTGAGGATTCTTTGAGGTCGCTGGCTGTGTCCCTCTTGTTTGGCCGCTGGCTCAATCATACTTGGGCGCTGGCCAAGCAAGCTTCTCTGGTTGCTTCTTAATCTGAAACTTGGTACTGTGTGGCTTGTCAAGTCATTTTTTAATTTTTTATTTGTATAGCCCTAAATCACGAAGAGTCTCAAAGGGCTTCACAGATTATTACAATATATTACACAGACTATTTTTCAGCCGACGAGAAGAGTAGGTTAGTTTTAAGTTTAGATTTAAACATTTCCACTGAGGTTGCAGATCGGATCTCAGGGGGAAGAGCATTCCACAGCACCGGTGCCCGGATGGAGAACGCTCTCGAACCAGCAGAACACTTCTTTGCTCTTGGGATCACCAGAAGACCGGCACTCTCAGATCATAGGCTTCGGACCAGGACATAGGGGCAAATCAGATCTGAAAGATAAGAGGGAGCAAGTCCATGTATGATTTTGTAGAATACTAAGAGAACCTTGAAATCACATCTATGGCTAACTGGGAGCCAATGCAGGTTATCCAAAATCGGTGATCGTACTTTTTTGTCCTAGTTAAAAGCCTCGCTGCGGCATTTTGTACCAGCTGAAGAGACTTGATTCTAGACTTCGGGAGACCAGAGAGTAGTGCATTACAGTAATCGAGACGGGAGGTAACAAATGCATGAATTATAATTTCCGCATCAGACTGAGACAGTATTGAACGGATTTTAGCAATGTTACGAAGATGGAAGAAAGCGGTTCTAGTAATTTTCCTTACATGCATTTCAAAGGATAGATCAGGGTCAAATATGACACCTAAATTTTTAACTGAGTCACTCTGTGTGATGTGACATTTGTCAATGTTCACAGCAGTTTTTGAGAATAAGTCACGGCATTTAGATGGACCAATGACTAACATTTCGGTCTTTTCAGAGTTAAGACGCAAGAAATTGAGTGACATCCACTCTTTTATCTCAATGAGGCAGGCCTCCAAGTTTCCACAGTTTAGTGTGGGAGATTCCTCCAACGGAAGATATAGTTGAGTGTCGTCTGCGTAGCAGTGGAAGCTGATATTGTACTTGCGAATAATATCACCTAATGGAAGCATGTAAATGCTGAAAAGAAGGGGGCCAAGCACTGAACCCTGCGGAACACCGCAGGTAACATTAAAGGGCTCAGATGTCATTTCACCATATTTAACATAGTGCGTCCTATCTGAGAGGTAGGATCTGAACCACGAGAGGACGGTTCCTGAGAGACCAATCCATTTTTCCAACCGTTCTAGTAGGAAATTGTGGTGCACTGTGTCAAAAGCAGCACTAAGATCCAGCAGCAGCAAAAGTGATGAAGCGCCAGAATCCATTGCTAGTAGAAGATCATTTGTTACCTTGATCAGAGCTGTCTCAGTAGAGTGGTTAGCCCTGAATCCTGATTGCATGGATTCAAAAAGGTTATTCTCGGATATGAAATCATTCAGCTGCTGTGCCACTACTTTTTCAAGTACTTTAGAGAGGAAAGGTAGGTCTACAGGGAGTGCAGAATTATTAGGCAAATGAGTATTTTGACCACATCATTCTCTTTATGCATGTTGTCTTACTCCAAGCTGTATAGGCTCGAAAGCCTACTACCAATTAAGCATATCAGGTGATGTGCATCTCTGTAATGAGAAGGGGTGTGGTCTAATGACATCAACACCCTATATCAGGTGTGCATAATTATTAGGCAACTTCCTTTCCTTTGGCAAAATGGGTCAGAAGAGGGACTTGACAGGCTCTGAAAAGTCAAAAATAGTGAGATATCTTGCAGAGGGATGCAGCACTTTTAAAATTGCCAAGCTTCTGAAGCGTGATCATCAAACAATCAAGCGTTACATTCAAAATAGTCAACAGGGTCGCAAGAAGCGTGTAGAAAAAACCAAGGCGCAAAATAACTGCCCGTGAACTGAGAAAAGTCAAGCGTACAGCTGCCAAGATGCCACTTGCCACCAGTTTTGCCATATTTCAGAGCTGCAACATCACTGGAGTGCCCAAAAGCACAAGGTGTGCAATACTCAGAGACATGGCCAAGGTAAGAAAGGCTGAAAAACGACCACCACTGAACAAGACACACAAGCTGAAACGTCAAGACTGGGCCAAGAAAAATCTCAAGACGGATTTTTCTAAGGTTTTATGGACTGATGAAATGAGAGTGAGTCTTGATGGGCCAGATGGACGGGCCCGTGGCTGGATCGGTAAAGGGCAGAGAGCTCCAGTCCGCCTCAGACGCCAGCAAGGTGGAGGTGGGGTACTGGTATGGGCTGGTATCATCAAAGATGAGCTTGTGGGGCCTTTACGGGTTGAGGATGGACTCAAGCTCAACTCCCAGTCCTACTGCCAGTTTCTGGAAGACACCTTCTTCAAGCAGTGGTACAGGAAGAAGTCCGCATCCTTCAAGAAAAACATGATTTTCATGCAGGACAACGCTCCATCACACGCATCCAAGTACTCCACAGCGTGGCTGGCAAGAAAGGGTCTAAAAGAAGAAAAACTAATGACATGGCCTCCTTGTTCACCTGATCTGAACCCCATAGAGAACCTGTGGTCCCTCATCAAATGTGAGATTTACAAGGAGGGAAAACAGTACACCTCTCTGAACAGTGTCTGGGAGGCTGTGGTTGCTGCTGCACGCAATGTTGATCGTGAACAGATCAAAGCACTGACAGAATCCATGGATGGCAGGCTTTTGAGTGTCCTTGCAAAGAAAGGTGGCTATATTGGTCACTGATTTGTTTTTGTTTTGTTTTTGAATGTCAGAAATGTATATTTGTGAATGTTGAGCTGTTATACTGGTTTCCCTGATGAAAATAAATAATTGAAATGGGTATACATTTGCTTTTTGTTAAGTTGCCTAATAATTATGCACAGTAATAGTCACCTGCACACACAGATATCCTCCTAAAATAGCTAAAACTAAAAAAGCCCCACTCCAACTTCCAAAATATTCAGCTTTGATATTAATGAGACTTTTGGGTTCATTAAGAACATGGTTGTTGTTCAATAATAAAATTAATCCTCAAAAATACAACTTGCCTAATAATTCTGCACTCCCTGTATAATTACTTAAGATTTCTGGATCAAGGTTGGGTCGTTTCAGTGTGGGTTTAATAACGGCGGACTTAAAAGCTGCTGGAACTACACCTGAGGAGAGTGATATGTTTATAATATTTGGAACTGAAGGTCCAAGGACGCCAAAAAGACTTTTAACAAGTGAACCTAGGAGCGGGTCGAATTGGCAAGTTGTCGGTTTGGCCGCATTCACCACCTGTTTGAGATCATCAAGTGACAGTTCACTAAAACCGGACAATTTCCCAGGACAGCCACCCTGTCGTGCATCTGTAGATTTCATCCCTCTAATATGTGTGGTATTAATAATTTCTTTAGCAATTTCTTCTTGTATGCATTGAATCTTCTTAGTAAAGACCATTAAGTCATGAGCAGAGTGCGTCGATCTGCGATAGTCTGTTGCCTTGTAAGCGATGCTACAGTGTCAAAAAGGGCTTTGGGATTGTTCTTTTGAGACGCAATCACCTTCGAAAGGTAGGCCGATTTTGCAGAGGCAAGGGCTGCTTTATACTTTAACAAGCTGTCACACCAGGTTTGATGGAAAACCTCAAGCTTGGTAGCGCGCCATTTTCTTTCCAATTTCCTGCATTCTTGTTTAAGGGTTCTAGTTTCATCAGTAAACCAAGGCGTGCGTCTTTTAGGACGTGATTTTAGCTTTATGGGCGCTATTGAATCCAGGACACTAGTCAGGGTGGTATTGAACTCATTCATGAGTGAGTCAATCGAGCCATTGTATGAAGGAAAGGACGCAACTGCTCCAGGAAGGAGTTCAAAGAGCTCAGAAACTGTGCCAGTGCTTATATTGCGTCCGCTAAATCCTTCAGCTTTTTTAACACTACATTTAGCCAGCACCTCAAATGTAACTAAATAATGATCAGAGATAACGGTAGTACACGGTAACACCATAATGTTTGAGGTTAAAACTCCTCGAGTCAGAATCAAGTCTAGCATGTTCCCATTTTTATGGGTTGGCAAATCAACCAGTTGATTAAAGCCAAATGCATCAATTAGAGACCTAAACGCAATAGTAAGTGAACTGAATGGGGAGTTCATATGAATGTTAAAGTCCCCCATAATTATAATTTTGTCTGCATAGGTTACTAGTTCAGACAAAAGTTCAGCAAATACGTCTAAGAAAGTTGTGTATGGCCCAGGTGCACGGTAGATAGTTATTACATAAATTGATAATAGAGAGGACAGCATAACAAGAGCCTCAAACGCCTTGTAATTATTAGAGGTACAAGGATTAAATTTGAGCGATTTTTCAGAAATGAGCGCGACACCGCCACCCTTTTTCAACGTGCGTGCTACATGGCTACTCGCGTAGTGAGGGGGTGAAGCATAATTTAGCGCTAAATACTCATCCGGCGTAACCAAGTTTCACAAAGACCCATACAGTTAATTTTATAATCACGAATGTTATCAACAAGTAAAGCTTTAGGAGCAAGCGATCTAATATTTAAAAGACCAAATTTTAGCTTTGCTGAATCATTTGACTTAGCTGAAGTCTTTGTAGAGATCTTCAAAAGATGCCGCCGTTGTGGCTGTTCGTGTGCGCTGAGTGTAAAGCTTCGGTTGTCCGGCGAGGAATGAATGGTGGAATGTTACATCCTCGCGTCCATCTTGCTCCTTAGACTTTGTACGCTTCACACATCTACCTGCACGGCAACCACGCTTCTGTTTTCTGTCCTTACGGCGCCGTTGTCGTCGTTTATTAGGAGGAATAGCTGTCCACAAGGATGCCGGATCTCTTTGAAGTTCGCTCGGTATATCATAGGCGGTATAAAAAGTGCCCAAAAATTCGAAATTTAGACGCCCACCCAACCGAATAAGTTCGTCCCTACTGTAAGTATTTTTGGCCACACATGTGTCCAAAAGTGAAAGCAAAAAAGACAAGAGAACGGCAATAAATAGAAGATTAGCTGGAGAGCAACTAGCCGCATGCATGCATCCATGCGCCGCCATGTTGAATCTCATCTCATCTCGCTTGTGTGACTGGAAACCGGCTCGCTGGCTACAGGGACTCTTTTGGCCTCTTGTAAGCCAAACCCTTGTCCGCTTGCTGGCTTCTTTCAAACTGAATTGCGAGCTGGCAGGCGTTTTGGCTCACGGCCCCAGCATCCAGGGGGATGGGGGCCTACTACCCCTCTTACTGGCCTGCTCCTTTGTTTCACACATGCATGCAAGATAACAAACCTTCCGCCCAGGTCTCATCAGATAACTTAGTCACTGTGAATAATTAAATTAAAACATAGTATACAGTTCACATATTCTGACATCGTTTCATTACTTTCTTTGACATTGCAAAACGAAATTCTGACCAAACATTGAATGTGCTACAATTGTCAAAGAACACGCTTTGGTGTCCTAATGTGACATTACAGGTGTTTGATGTCCAAGTATTTGTTTATTTTGTCAAATAAAATTGACTTGATACAACAAATATTTTGCTTTGACTCGTCTTAAACTAAACTGAACTTTCAAAAATAAAATGGCAGTGTTAAGTGTGATGGAGTCAAAAGCGTATTGACATTTTTCTTTCGTCCTTGCACGTTTTATTTATACTTGTAAGAATCATATCGAATATTTTTAATATGCTGTCGAGGAAAGAATAAACACGACTGATAGATTGTATCAACGATGACTTTCGTCAGAGTTAGGCATGTTGGCAGAATCTAAACTGAGCAGTGTTGCCAGATAAGGCTGCTCCCGGGTGTCAAGCATCTGATCATGCGTAACGGGGGAGGTGACGTTGGATGAATGCTGTGCCAGGCTGTACTTCTCTAAAAATGCCATTTCTGAGTTCTGGTAGCTGGAACTTGGCTGCGATTCCCCAGATCGAGTGTTCATTTGGCCCAGCAAGGGTCTATCAACTATCTGCATGGAGTTTAAGGCGACTGTACCGCAAACGTCTGGCGGCGTTGACTTAGGTTCCATACTGAAAGGTTCTGAGCAGACTTTGTTCTGATCTTGGGATCTGCCCTGAGGCTGGTCAAGAAAGCGGACACTGTGGACATGGTCGACGTGATACTTGAGCTTGTCTTTTCTCTTGAATGCAGCATTGCACTGTTGGCAGCTGAAAGGACGCACGTCCGAGTGAATCACCATGTGCTTAGTCAAGGTCTTCTTGATGCGAAATGTCTGGTGGCACTCTGGACATTTGAAGGGTTTCTCTCCTGTCGCAGGAACATCAGCAAGATGACAAAAAGAATTACAACACTGTACAGGGTGGTGTTGCTTGAAGCTACAGTACAAAAAACAAATCTGTGGTACCCTCGTTTTTTAATGGTACCTTTATATAAAAAAAATTACTAGCATCTCAACTCAGTGGTAGTAAGACCACTGTGATGCAATGAGTCAAGCTATTAAATACTGACTTGATGGATATGAGAATTTCAAACAAACTGTGGTGGAGAACTTTCACTGGGCCATTACTAATATTGGTGGGGATGCTAAGACCTGCTATTTGTTTATGCAAGACTGACTATTCAAGCATGCGTGAAAAAAAAAAAAAAAATCAGACCTCACGAATATTGACGGTCAAACCTGTCAAATTGTATGTTGAAAGTGTAACAAATACAAAACAAAAGGAAAAGATGCAAAACGGACTGATAAATGAAAGTAAAAAAAAAAAAAATCACAAAAAAATGAGAACACAAAAAATAAAGTTATCGATAAATATAGTTACCATTCCATATGCACTGCACTCACATCTGTTTTTTATAAGCTGCATATGCTCTGAGCGTGATGAATATGTAACATGGAAAGTTATTCAAATATGATTTTTTTTGGGGTACCAGTTTTTTTTTTTACTTTAAATTTCAGTTCCAATATTCTCATACAAAATTAAAAAGCTATGATC
This sequence comes from Urocampus carinirostris, assembly GCF_059441175.1. NCBI lineage: Eukaryota > Metazoa > Chordata > Actinopteri > Syngnathiformes > Syngnathidae > Urocampus > Urocampus carinirostris. The sequence goes on from NC_142349.1 coordinate 31,611,363, forward strand.
CCACCTGTAATGTAATTAATTTATGGAGTGATTTCGGTGGTAACCTTAAAAGTGTCCCTAATTTATTTCAATTTTAAAATGTATATAGTACTTTTTATAAATATGCTAAAATAGATTATAATCAAGAGTATATTAGGGTATTGTGTTAAAAGAGTCTCTAGCGTCATAATTGCAAGTCTAATTTTTCTCATATTTTCCCTAATTTCCCTTTTGCGCTGTTTTCTTGTTTTCTTTGATTATGTAAGATTATGTAGAATTAGTAAATAAAAATCTTCTGGTTCAGCCTACTCCCTTTGGGAACATTTTTATGTATTATATTATTGTATTGTACAGCCGTTTTTGTACAAATATCGTTGTCTTCTTTTGTTTTTTTTGTTCTGTTCCTAAATGAAAAGAAACCCACAGAACATTTAATCATGCAATAGCTGTTATTTAAATTATTTTAACTGTTTCATTTTTCAAAACGTTTTTATATTCAATCTTCATTTTTAAACAGGTGATAGTTGGTTGTCCAAATAGACAACACTTCTAAAGGTGGCATCAAGTATTAACTTTGTATAAATCCACTTGAGAACATAACATCAAATCGGTCTGTGAATAAAGGCCAACTAAAATATGCAAATATCTAAATAACCCCCCCAACCCCAATTATTTTGTTTGTTTCTACCTAGGTATTTTAATTCAGTATTTGAGAATATATTGGTTATGGATATGCTTAAAACAATTACCTGAATGGGTCCTGAAGTGCATTTTTAGACTAGACTTCCCCTTAAACTCTTTCTTGCAAACCTCACATTGATACGTTTTATACCTACAAGAAAATAAATGAAGAGCGTTTGAATATAAAAAATGAAAACTGAGCATAGGTGTCAACATACCTATTCCCCACTTTCAATCCTAAATGGACGTTCCTGTAGTGGACTGATAGCTGATCTCGACGGCCGAAACACTTGCCGCATTCTTCACACTGATGTGCTTTTACACCTGAAATATATCAAGTATTGTAAAAAGGGTTATATAAATTCAATGATACCTTGAGATTTTTTTTTTTAGTATATGCGAATGTGGTGCTTTTGTCTTATCATCTGTTAGCATAATGGTAGCATAAAACGTAAAAAGATGAAAACAGGGTAAGGAAATTACCCGTACTATCTTATTACGATGGTTTAGAGCGGAGGTCAGTAACCTTTTCGACCCAAAGAGCCATAATAGCAAGATATTTTGATTTTTTTTTTTGAGAGAGAGCTAGCCTTACAATATATTTTAAGAAGAATTTCAGAAAAAAAAAAATCACCAGACTCGCTCTCCGGACTTATTTTTCAGCGCATTTTATTTCACAGTGTGACACTAAATGATTCAGTAACATTTATGAAATAAGAATAATGTCAGAGGTGTGTCCCATATCAACAAATATACCACTTTAAACTAGTCTCCCCGGGCTGTCCCTTTGGCTGTCACCTGGGCCGGATGTTTAACATGACTTGTTTACCCAAGGTTACCCAAAGCTCTTTTGCACCACAGAGTGGTAATAAACGTTCATGCTTTTCACTGACAGGAAATGGGTCTTAGTGATGGCCATATTGGAGAGGTCAACATTCCCATGCAATTTAATTCATGGATTTTGAAATGAAGTCATGACTTAAGTGCGTATTATTTTCATTCATTATTTGTGCTGACGTCTTTACTTAGCCTAAGTTAGCAACACCGTAGGCATCCAACTCAAAAGTTGCAGTGTCCCGGTACCTAGGCTTTGTAGCGTATTATGAACTGACCGATAACGGATAATGGATAATGAATAATGAAGATAGAACAATAACCCTTAAAAACCCCAAAACTCCATCATGTGACTGCCAAAACAATTAGACAGTTTAGAGTGCTTCCCCTTATCAACAATTGTGTCAGAACACAAAAAATAAAAATTAACTGTTGCACTAGCGATTAACGGATTCAAAACATTTTTGTTCAGATGCTTCACTAAAGCCTGTCCCTCATCGGGTTAGCTTTCGCTAGCGTTAGCGAATTGCATTACTGAAGCAGCTCATTTTAATGCAAAATGAAATGCTGAATATGAAACTAAGTTTGTAGATAGACTTATTGTTTTGTTTTATTCTACTATTATATATATATATATATATATATATATATATTATATATATACACCACAGCCATATCCCCCTAGTGGGAGGTGGCTAGAGTAATTTCTGACTCTTTTTGGGAGATTGATTCAGAGGAGGGGATTCCCAGGCCCCTCGCTCAACCCAACTGAGGTGTTGGGAGTCATTAGGTGACCAAACCCCCCAATTCCAACCCCTAATGCTGAACGCCAAGCAGGGAGGCAACGGGTACCAATGTTTAAGTCTTAGGTATGACTCGGCCGAGGTTTGAAACACAACCTCTCAGTCTCGGGGCGGACGCCATACCCCCAAGGCCACCGAGCTTTCAAAAACTGCATTCTACTATACTAATAATATAATGAAATCTTTGATCATATCTAATTTATGGATTGAAGAGAGACGTACCTGTGTGCGTTTTCTTATGTTTGGTCAAGTGATCTTGCCGGACAAAAGTTTTACCACATTCGTCACATTCATAACGCCTGTCGTCGCGGTGCATTCTCAAATGCAGCCTGTCAAAGTATATAGAGTTACAACAAATTTACATTCAAAATACGATATAGACGATTTACAATTTATAAAACACAAATGCGTTTCAACCAACCCATATGAGCTCTTTTGGCGGAATCCTTTACCACAGAGACCACAGATGTGGGGCTTCTCGCCGCTGTGGATCCGCATATGCTCCCGCAATGTTGTTCTATCAGAAAAGCCAATCTAAAAACTGCATCCGAAAGAAAAAAAAAAATCACACTGACAGTGCGAGGAAGAACGTTTCCCACCTTTCCCTTAGGGACTTTCCACACACAGAGCACATCCATTTTCTTTTTCCTCCATGTGTACATTCTATGTGCCTCTTCCTGTTCCCGGAATCGTTAAAAGTTTGTCCGCAAATCTCACAAGGAAAAGGTCCTGAAATGAGAAACTTTTTTTTAATGAACAGTTAATGAATTACTTGTAGCATGTTTTTTTTTTAATTTGTTCAGAATTTCATCAACTCAACAAAAAAGCTTTAACAATTTATGTTGTTCTCCATGATAAAATACTGTGGATCTTTGTTTGGAATTTATAAAAAGAAAAAACTATTTCAATTGGTTTGAAGAAAATATATACGCCCTAATTTGATTTACATTCCATAAAATTGAGAGTATAAGTGTACCAATAAAATGAAATGGTTGAACAAATATCCCGACTTTGAGGTATCAGGAGAAGGGACCGTTTTGGGGGTGGGTTGTTGATGAGTTTTCACCGACACCAGCTATTTGCTTTTACTTCGAAAATTAATATCGAACATTTTGAGATTTTCTAACACATTACGGACAAAACTATTTTAGAATTTAAAATTATAACAAATTTACAGTATGTCACAAAGTGAGTACACCCCTCACATTTCTGCAAACATATCAATATGATCATTAATAGAACATCACCAAAGTAAAATATCTTAAACACAATGAAGTCTGCCAACAACAGCCATGGCTAACTGGAAAAATGTACTCTGGTCTGATGAGACAAAGATTAATTTTATTTGGCTTAGATGGTGTGAAGCATGTGTGGCGGCAACCGGGTGAGGAGAATTAATATGTTTGTGTTGTGCCCAAAGTCAAGCATGGTGTTGGGAATGTCATTGTTTGGGGCTGCATGAGTGCAACTGGAGTTGGGGAGTTTCATTTCATTAAAGAAATCCTTAACTTAAGAAAATAGTGGAGCAGACAATTATCATCTCCCTCCAGAAACTGGTTTGCAGGGCAATGTTCCAGCCTGACAATGGTCCCAAATACACCTCTAAGATGACAAAAGCTTTTCTAACGGGGCTAAGGGTAAAGGGGATGGACTGGCCAAGCATATCTCTAGATCTAAACAGAATAGAACATCTTCGGGACATTCTCAAGAGGAAAGTGAAGAAGCACCAGATCTCGAAACATTCCCCAGCTCTGTTGTTATGTTGTAATGGAAGAGTGGAAGAGCATTCCAGTGGCAATTTGTGAGTCTCTGGTGAAATACATGGCCAGGAGGATTAAGGCGGTTCTGCAAAATAATGGTGGCCACATAAAATATTGCACTTCAGGAACTTTTACTTTAGGGTGTACTTACTTTTTTACCAAGGGTTTAGCTACTAATGGCTATATTTTGAGTTTTTTTTGTGGGGAAAAATAAATTCACACCGCTATATAATTTTTACACAGACTACCTTTCATTGTGTCAAAGCGATGGTTCTTCAGTGTTGTTCGATTAAACATTATGATGAAATTTTTGCAGAAATGTAATGAGGTGTACTTACTTTTGTGACATAATGTATATTTTTAAACATTTTAAAGGAAACAATGCCTTAAGAGTACAGGGCATGAAATAAAAGCATGTTTACATTTCGTCTGCATCATCGATTGAAAAAATAACTTAATTGAATAACATAGTTGTTTGTTTGATTACTCACTCATTTTTGAATTATTTAACAACTATTTTTATAAACCATAGCAAATGTTTCATTAGGATCAGTACAATTATTATTGGTGTTTCAAATTCTTTGTGCAGTTATTGGAGGTGTATCATGTAAAAGTTTTGACTCATAAATTATTTTTCCAACAATTGTGCCAATGTAACATTATAAAGTCTAAAATTGTACTTACAAAATATTTACAACTAAATCATACTCAAATAATAAAGCCATTTTCATCATAGTCCTCACCCAGGTGGAACTTCTCTTGGTGCTTGAGCCTGGCATACCTGGATCTGAAGCATTCGTCACAAAAAGCACATTTGAACGGTCGTTCTTGGGTGTGAAGGATCATATGCTCCTTTAAGTGAGTTCGGCGGGAAAAAGATTTGAGACACACCTTATTCAGCAAGAGAAGAAAAGATGAGTAAAATCATTTATTTCATCTAGAATATGATCTTAGGGCTGGAAAGTAATGTGTATTTAAGAGTAGTTGTGATTTTAAAATGAATATAGCTTTCTCACAGGACATTTCCAGCCTTCACTCTTTATATTCTTCCCCCCGTTAGTGAGAAACTCTTGGAGATGTTCTGGATGGAACCTAGGGAGCAGAGGAGAGCAAATTGCACATGTGGTAATTGAGAAGTGTTTTGTTTTTTTTGTTTTAATCCATGATTTATGAAACCAATCGAGTACTTTAAAGAGTTTGTGGATTCAGACTAATACCTTTGAAATTACTTTTAAAAATGTTCTGGTCATACCTGCGTACATGCGTGGCCAGGGTTTTGGTGGTGGCGTGGAGTTTATTACAGGAGGGACACTTGTGCTCTTTCATTCTAAAGGAAGCATTGCCAGCATGCTTCTTCTTGTGAACAGTCAAGTTAGATTTAGTGGAATAACGCTGGAGACAGACATCACACTGGAATGGTTTTTCTTTAGTGTGCACTCGAGTGTGACTCTCATACTTGGCTGGTAGACACAAAAATCCACAATTAATTGAGCCCAAAATCATAGGTCAGAAAAAAAACTTTATTTGTTTCTGGTATAGAGGATGATATAGAGCCCTGTCTGCTGACCTAGATTTATAATTTGAACTGTAGTATTTGTTCCATCAAATTATATTAATACATTTTTAAGAGACATTATAATCGCTGTTATTGTCTATGCTGCAACTTGCAAGCCACTGAATAGTCTGGGAGCTACAAATGACCTTCTGGCAGTAGTTTGGAAACTACTGCTGAAAAATCTACTTTGGGGACTTTCTCTCAGTTGTAGTCACTCAGAATATGTTAAATGTTGTCATTCAATTACAAATTAGCTTCTAATTGTTGTGATAGAACTATATGATGCAGAAAGGGTAACCAGTGCATGCTGTCAGGCCTCTCTGCTGATGAAGGTTGCATGGCACAGCAACTCACCCCTTGTTCTGCTTTGGGCTTAATGTTCGATGTCAGGTTGAGCGAGGTGGGATGAGTGTTTGGTGAATGTGAGTGTGTTCTTGACTCTAGCCACCTCCTACTAGGGGGTATGGCTTTGTTATACAGATAGATACCAGAAACATCACCCTCAACCACAGAGAGCTAGAACCTGTCACCAGATCTAAATAGCTTGGATCTGTCAAAAGAGGAGCCAGAACAGGAATTCATGGCCAGGGTAGCTCAAACCACAGCTGCACTTGCCAGACTTAGACCCATCCAAAGGAACAAGAACATAGCAGTGAAATCAGACTCACACAAGTGGTTTTTACTTCGGTCTTCTACGCTTACCAGACATGGACTCTCACAGTAAAACTGGGGGGGAATCCAGGCCATGGAGATGCGATGCTACAGGAAACTTCTAGGCATTAGCAACTTGGCCCACGTGACTAACGAAACAGTGCGCAATAACACCAGATGGCACATTGGACCCTACTAAGAACTGTTGTCAATTGTTCGCAGACGGAAATTTCAAGTTGTACGGCCACTTCACAATATCATTAGGACTGACCAAGATAATTCTCCAGTTCACAGACAAAGGGGGTAGGGGAGGAAGACTTAGAAACAGAAAAAAAAAGAAAAAATACCTGAGCCAACAACATTAAGGAATAGACTGGTGCCAACTTTGCCACGACCCAAGAACAGGCCAAGGGCTGTCAACAGTGGAGAAGGCTGTCCAGAGTTGCATCCTCATTGGTGCCCAGACGACCCATGGGGTCAAGCAATCCATGCACCGTGATATAACTAGCGTTCTTGAAGCTTGGTCAGAGCAGATTTTTTTCATACAGCAAAGCTCCAACTAACAAATAATTGCCAATAATTTTACATTTATAACTAGCATCTCTAGGTACAATGAATATTTAGACTTGAACAGTATAGGATTTTGTTACACCATCAAATACAGGTTAGCCACAGAATTTTAAATTCTTAGCCTATGCACGTTATCATTAACCATCTTCAACAATGTGACATGGGTTTACAAATAAGTATCTGAAATAACTTTAAAGTTTTCAAATTGGTACTTACAATACAGTATTTTTGAAACAAGTATTTGCACTTGAGTATTACAGTTGGATTACTAGTAACTATATACTATAATGAGCCCTACTAGACATGACCACTCCCACCTGCTCGATCAAACCTTTTGTCACATTTGGGGCACTTGAGTATTTTCTTGGTGGCAATGCGGAGGATGACAGGAGCCAGACCCTCGGGATACACAGGACCAGCAGCTGATGCTTTGCCGAGGTCCACAGTTGGGCCCTCTTGATCTTCCTCAGCTAAAAAATCTTCAATGTGTGATGATCTGGTTTTGTCCACTACCAGTTTGTACTCTGCGGCTTCTTCCCCATCCCATCTTTCTTCAAATTCTCCTCTTGGCGACAGACTGGTCTGTGTATCCTCATTGTTGGTAATGGACTCCAAATCATTTTTCGAGTACTTGGTCGAAGGTCTCCTCCTCCGAGCGGATCTCCGTATGCTAGTGTCATCATTGAGGCACAAGTTTTGGCTTTCACTTAAAGTTTGTTCCTGATATTCATTCACACTGTTGCACTGTGGTAGGTTTCCTGGACAGAACTGTTGATCAAATGTATCTGGAGTGGTTACCTTTAGTGATTCAGTCTCATCCAAACATACAGGGATGTTGTTAGGAATTTCTTCACTCAGCAGCTTCAATGCATCCATCATGTCCAGGAAGTGAGCAGCTTCAATCACAGCCTGAATCTCAGTCTCGGCAATATCACACTCTGATGTGTACAACAAAGCAAGCAGGTGCTGGAAAACAGAGTCTTCCACATGATCCAGGGTCACATGGGTCAGGGCGGGGTTCTTGGACAGCTCGGCATGGAAGTAACTGCTCCCATGGGCCAGCACCACTTTATGGGCACCGTAAATTTTTCCACCCACCGACACAGATACATCGCAGAAGCTCTGATGAGTCCGATCTTCGTTTAAGAAGTTGAGCAGGTTGCCACTCTGATGTGTCATGGTCAAGTGCCAAATTATAGGGGCATCTTGTCTGGCAACTGGAGAGCAGGTTGAAGTGACGAATGCTGATGGGTGTTTTTTGATGGCGCCACTTTGCCTGCCGTTTTGGGCAGGAGAATAATTGCTTGCTCTTTTCGTCATTGGAGTCCTTAAAAGTTCCATGAATTTAACCTAAAATACAAAGTCAGTGAGCAAACACCTTTAATAAACAAATAATAGCAATAAAATATTAAGACCCTGTCACCAAGTTTCTTTGATTATGTAAAAGCTAGCTTTTAAGGGCCAAAATGCAAAAGGCGGGAGATGTGTACTGACTACTGCCGTTTTAAGCAGCTAAAAGGAAAGTTTTTAAAGGATTGGTCTGGCTTTTGTGTTTAATACCACAAAAAGCAGGCATTTGAAACCGGTGTGTTAACTCTTTGTGTATATTATGGCTAACAGCAAAGTTTTGGTATTGGGTTAAGTTCATACACGATGTTCTTAACTGTTAATAATTCCAAATACTGTATCGCAATACAAAGCAAATGAGTAGACATGCATCGTTTTGCTAATGCCTCTGGTGTATTTCAATAGAGCAAACACAACCCGTATTGAAAAAAAGCAGTTATAAAGCATAACCAGTGTTTAAATGAATCAACTGCAATTGTACATTCAATACCCACCTCAAGGGCCACTAGCATGCTAATATTGCACTGTACACAAGAAACACTAGGCGCCGCTCAGAGGAGATTTTGACTAACGACCTCAACGCGCTTATATAAAATCAATGTACTGTATATGATTTATGTCAAATGCCTCACATTTGAGAGTCGTATTGACAAACATACGTCAAGTCCAAGCAAATAAAACTCACCTAAATCGGAAATAAGAAACGTACGGTGATAATATTTTTCATTTGGTATTTACGTACAACTGCCTCCTTCCTTTCAATTTAAAGGACGTCGCAACAAACAGCTCGCTCATTGGTGGTTCAATAATAAGTTACTAATTCGATCTTATTAGTGTTGATTTCAAAAGATTCATAGATTAAAAACACAAAATGAAAACAGAACACACAAAAAAAAGATTCGTACACCTTTGATGCAAAAAAAAAGAAAATCTAAACAAGCCCCATGAACCGGAAGTGTTGCCATTAAACATTTCTGGGACTACAGAATCACGGGTAATGTAGTTTAAATCTTAAAATTTAATGACTTAATTTTAAGTAAATGGACAGTGTGTAATATTTGGTGTCTCCTAGTGGTACAAAAAACTTTCAGTTAAACAAAAAAAAAGATTTGAATATTAGGTAAAATATACAAATGGTGGCACGGCGGTTGGGTAACTAGCTCACAGCCTCACAGTGCAAAGGTTCAAGGTTCAAGTCTAGCTACCGCAGCCTCCCTGTGTGGAGTTTGCATGTTCTCCCTGTGTCTGCGTGGGTTTTTTCTGTGAACTCCTGTTTCTTTCCAAATTACAAAAACATGCATGCCAGGTTAATTGGGCGGTCCAATTGGTCCCTCCGTGAATGAGCAAGTAAATGTAAATGGTGTTGATTTATATAGAGCTTTTCAAGTCACTGAAGAACTCCCAAAGTGCTTTACAATGCGCTTCACACTTACGCATTAACACACACTCATACACCTGCAGCCAAAGCAACTACTACTATTCAGTGAGTTGTCTGTCTCTGTGTGCCCTGCGACTGGCTGGAAAAGATTTCAGGATGTCCCCTGCCCACAACCCGAGGACATCTGGGATGGGCTCCACTACACCCGCGACCCTACTGAGGATAAGCGGTGCAGATAACGGATGGATGGATCTGTCCTTACTGCTGAAGGACAGACTGAAAATGTTATTTCCTAGGTCCATGTTTAAAGCAATAAAACTGTTCATAAATGGATGGCAAACCTATATACCGTACATTTATTGTTGCCTGTAAGGTTGCATTCTGATAATGTTATTTCTTCAATACTGTAACTACAAGCCTCATCTATGATTTAGTTTACATAGATGGGAGCCTGTTGAGTATGTTGATGAGATCAGACTCACATAATGTTAAGCTTCCGTTTGAATTATTAATAGCCTAAAAACAAAACAAAAAAATGTGTTTTTGTCTATGTTGTTATTTTTGGCACATTTTTCATTTTACATTGTCTGTTAGACCTCTCTTTTTTTTAAAAAAAAGAATGCAGTTTAAAGTCAGGTCTGTTGTCACAGGATCACTCAAATTAGCGTCCAGGTTGGAGTCTTCCCTCTGCTTACACATTTAAAATGTAAGACGCTTTAAATGCATTAGCCTAATCTCTCCAATCTTGGCTTGGGAAGATACAAACGTGCCACTGAGCGCACATGAGTGCGTGGAGGAGCAGCCGTGAGGATGGAGCTGCAAACTAGCTGAGCTAGATTTAGTGTAAAATGCAGATATTCTCAAAAGCCTATTAATTTGGAGGATTTGTGGCGGACAATGTTAAAATTAATCGCGCATGTTTGGATTTTATGGTGGCTTTTGGAAGGTAGGTAGACAAAGAGAAGCTCATAAAACTATTCTCAAGAATAGGGTTGCATAGAAAAATCTTTACTGAGATTTTTCTTTACTGAGATTTTTCTATGTAAGAGGTTTGAAGGTGGAGGTTTGAAGTGTGTCCTGCAGAAGGTTTCACATGTTTATCAAGGAAAAATCTTTACTGAAAAAAAAACAAGACAAAAGAAAAGTCTTTATTTCATATACTATTTTTCTTACCATGTAATGTTTTTCAGATTGATCTAAAACTACATTTAACGGGAACAACTATTAGTTTCAACCATATTTATGTTGCAATGATGTCTTTATAGGTATCTCTTCTGACGGGAACATAACCGGATGTGAACAGCAGCCGTGTCGAAATGGTGGCTCGTGTGAGAGTCACTTTGGCATTTTCAGATGCATTTGCTCTCAGCAACCTGTAAATGGCCGTCTTTACGGAGGGCATACCTGCTCTGTTGCACTTTCAGGTTGTGACGACAACAAGTGTGAAAACGGTGGACTGTGCTCGCCCTTACTGGTACACGGGAAACACATTTTTTCGTGCATCTGCCTAGCAGGCTTTTCTGGCTCGAAATGCCAGACGTCCACTGTTTTTTCTTTTGAGAGCCAAGGCTACATGTACATAGACACTCATCTTGTAGATCCAGAAGCTCCTCTAAATGTGACGCTCAGCTTTCGGACAGAAATACTTGTTGGGACTCTCTTGCAACGTAGAGTGGCTGACCTACTCCTTACCATTGAACTAATAGATGGACGTCTGAGCCTCCAAAGTATCAAAAATCAAGGATCCAGCATATTGGTCCAGCAACTACCAGATTTCCTTTCAAACAACAAATGGCACACACTTGAGGCTTCATTGGGCGGAGTAGTCAGCCTGATCCGGCTCCTCTGTACTGAGGGAAACTGCACCAGAGAAAGCAAACCAGAGGTACAGGTTCTCAAAGCAGCCTCAGCTCAACCTGGGAGTGTAAATCAAAGTCTCTTCATAGGAGCAGGAGCAGACTACAAAACAAAACCTCCACGTGCTTTTCTGGGTTGCTTCAGAGATGTTCTAGTGGACTCCCATCTAGTGGTGCCAAATACGTCGGTGAAGAACTCTGATGCTCACGTTAACGTAACAATGGGATGCAATAATAGCGACAAATGCGACGATGGACCGTGTCAGAACCGAGGTCACTGCGTGAGCCAGGGATGGCGGAGTTACAAGTGTGAGTGCCAAAGACCTTATGATGGGGGCAACTGTGCAGATGGTAAGAGGTTACAAAACTACTGTGATATTCTTGGAGAAATGGTTAATATATTTAAAAGGTATTTTGTATTGTTTCCTGCCCACAAACCTCACCAGTAGACTATTTTTGGAGGAGTAGTAACACACAGGAGATTTAATTTAGCCAAAGCTTCAATAATTTACTAAAAGTTGTTGGAAAAGCAGAATTTGTTTCAAAATCCCATTTTCACCAGATGACCTTCTCCACAGAGGTCTTTTGAGAGGCTCAAAATACTAAGAATAAGCGTTATGATACATTTCACCCATCAGAACAAATTAACAATGCCTATATTTCGTGTGTAAATATTGTGTAAATTATAACTATAACCTTATCCTTCTTGTTTTATAACCTTATCATCTCTGTTCCTTTATCTTATTGGCTTTTTTACCTCACTGTGAATGTGTGAGACTGGAGTGTCATGCCCAATTTCGTTGTCACAATATGTTAACCCATTTTGTAACAATGACAATAAAGGTATATTCTATTCTATTCTATTCTATAATCCTTTACAGTGCCAATAATCATGTTAACCAAATACAGGTAAATGTCACCACAGTTGGTTGTGAGATATGAAAGTCCAAAATAACCATTAGTTAGGGGGAAAATAGTTTATTTTATTTAGTACTGTAGTCACATTCCTCTCTTTGATTTTGCTTTGGTCCATTAAAATTGTTTTTAAATCGTTAACCTTATTACAGTCCCAAATTATTGATTGGTTATGATTAAGAGAGCACTTAAAGGTTACTGTCCTCACAATCCTATGATGTGGCTATCTGCCATTGTGGCTTTCTGCCATTCCCAAGGATAGCAAGGTTAGTCAGCAGACTTTAAATGAGCTTACAGGTAGAAATAGAATAGTCGTCAGACACATGCAATCAGGACACACTAGGAGTACACATGGGCAAAGGATATGCAAAAACGTGTGTTTGAGTAGCTTATGTGGATAGTCATACCAAATAACACTGAAGACAAATTATGATGTTTGGTCATAATTACAGAATAACTTTATTTCCTTCCTAGAGTACGTGACTGCAAGGTTTGGGAGAAATGCTTCTGAAAGTTACGCCGTCTTCTCAATAGATGACGACCCTGGTGAAACCTTGACTGTGTCCATGTTTATTCGAACAAGGCAGACCAAAGGCCTGCTTCTGATCTTGGCCAATAGCACCAGTCAGTACCTTCGCCTTTGGTTGGATCAAGGGAAAGTTAAAATTCAAGTCAACAACTTTGAAACCATGGTCGGCCAAAGTGCGATCAGCGACGGCCATTTTCATCTGGTGACGGTGAATCTAGACGGGCTGGAGGTAACCTTGTTCCAGTCCGCCCAGCTTCAAGCATCTCGACCAATAAGACACATATGGGCCCATCACGGGGATCAGGTTTTTGTGGGTGGATTCGCAGACCCCAGGGCCTCAGCCAAATTTGGAGGCTACTTTAAAGGGTGTGTCCAGGATCTGAGGATGAACAATAGGCGACTGCAGTTCTATCCCATTACAACTGCTGTGGAATCTTATAAACTGGAACAGCTGATAGGTGTTGCACCGGGATGCAGCAGTGACAACACCTGTGCAGTAAGTCGCTTAGCATAATATAAAAGCGGGTCTCAAGCCACCCCATTTCTTGGTATCTAGGTTGAAGTCTTGCATAATATTTTGATAACTCATAATTGCACCAAGTCTTTAGATCTGCACTACATATTTTGTGGGCTACAAGAACATGTAAATAATATGGCAAGTTGTCAACTCAAATAAGGTTAAATATGACTAGTTACTAGCATTAGTTCACTTGTGAAGGCAATGAGAATAATCACAATAGAACACTCAAAGAGAAACTGCACCGTGTGTAAGCTCCCTATCACGACAAAAGTTCCTCTGTTGCTTAAGTAAATTCATTTGGGCTCTTTTCTTTTTTTGTAGGTTAACCCTTGTCTCAATGGCGGCGTGTGTTACTCCATGTGGGACGACTTCACGTGTAACTGCCCCCCCAACACGGCAGGGCAGCGGTGCGAGGAGGTAAAATGGTGTGAGCTGTCTCCCTGTCCCGCATCCACCGTATGCAAGCAGAGCCCGCAAGGTTTTGACTGTAAGTGACATATAACTGTTTCATAATTGTCCTACCTTAAAATACTGTAAATATACATATATATATATATACTGACATCCTTTAAAGAAGTGCTACAAGGGTATATATTTATCCTATCTTGGGTTTGAAACCCTAGAAGGACGTATGTGTGGTCTCCAAAGACTGTTGCGCAAAAGGTACAGATTAATTAAAGACTGGCTCATTAAAGGAGGGAGCTGAGTTGAAACAGAGATCGAACAAATGACTCCTCAAACATATTAATGCCTGGTCGGATTATGTCCACTGTCACATACCGGTGGAGGTTTGAAGTGTGTCCTGCAGAAGGTTTCACATGTTTATCAAGGAAAAGAGGAATGGCGCTTAATACCCTGACTAGTAGCAACACATACTCGGTGAAAGGAGATTGCTACAGATCACTTGCTGGTACTGGGTGAACATTTTGGATGACAATTGTATATTCCAATAATGTCTGTATTTGAAATTACTTTAACTTGATGCAATCTTTTCAATATCCAGCTCTTGAAGGTTTCAGGACATTTTGATAACCAGGGGCTCCCAGTGATGTAGCCGAAACCTTTTCAATGGCTTAGCCAGGGAGACACATCTGACACGCGAGCTACGATCGCTGTTGGTGAAATCTCCAAACTCATCTAGCAGGTGTTTGATGTAGTCAGGGAATGTCTGTTGGGAACATCTTGATTAAACAGATGGATGCTTCACAGATTACTGATATGAGAACTTTTAAGGTTTCGAGTGAAGGACTTGGATGCTAGACAACCTCAAATAATATTATGAAATTATAACTAACCACAAAAACATAATGCCAGCTAGAATTAAAATTTCATGGGAAATCGCAAAGACCCATCACTAGTGAGCTATTTTCAAAACCTGTCCCCGGGCTAATCAGGTGTTCAGAGGGGGCTACCTGGTGCCCATGGGCTTTTGAGACATATGGTATAGACTATAATAAATTTATTTATCAAGACTCCCTTGAGAATGATGAATGTCCAAAAGAGTGACGTTATACAAATATTTTTTTGCCCTTTACAGGTCTTTCTAACATAACAATTCGTTCAGAAAGTGGAATTTTCCGTTACCGGAATAAAAGGAAGAACAACCGCACTGGTGGCCTCAGCAGTGTCTCACTCAGCCTCCGCACACGACAAAATGCTGCCACTATATTCCATGCACAAAAGGACTCCAAATACATTTCTGTCTTACTTGGGGATTCCAGAGTGGTTGTAGAGTACCAGGCTGGAGTGAATGAAGACAATTTCCAAACACATAGTAAAATTCAAATCACAGATGGAGAGTGGCACTCTGTGAACCTCAGCATGGACAACAAAGCCTCAAAGTGGATATTAAAGGTGGATGGAAATAATGAGGAAATATTGCAGTTAGTTGCTGGGGACTTGGATTTTCTTTTGGAAGAAACAGACATTTTCTTAGGTGGGTTGAGTTTAGACTTCCCAGGGAATTTTTCAGGATGTTTGGGTCCTGTAAAAATTGGAGGCCTTCTTCTTCCTTTCCACTTGGACACTGACTTGAAACTTCTCAGGCCTCAGGAAGAGCAGTTTTTGCTGTTGAATGCCAATGTCCATCCACACTACGGCTGCTGGGGCACGAGTGTATGTGCGCCCAACCCCTGTCAGAACAGGGGTGCGTGCGAAGATGTGTTCGACCTGTATCATTGCAATTGCCCCTCGACGTGGAGCGGCTCACTGTGCCAAGAACCGAGCGACCCCTGCCAGGCCAACCCGTGTGTTTATGGAAACTGTAGCAACAATCCTTGGGGTTACCACTGTACGTGTAAGCAAGGGTACACAGGGGCGCAGTGTGAGATGAACGTGGATTATTGTGAGAACAGCAATTGCAGCAACGGTGCGACTTGCCTCAAAGGATTCCAGAGTTACTCATGCCTCTGCCCGCAAAACCTCACTGGCCAATATTGCAAGTTAGTTCTTTCTCAAAACAAAAAAATGGCAAAGTATGGAAAGCCATTTGAGCATTTTTCATTAAATTTCTATCGAAACCTTAGACTGCTCAACACTTGACCCATTTTGAAATTTCAAAATTAGGGAATGGAGTGTTTTTAAGTTAAAAATGTTTTTTAAGTTAAAAATGGCAGTGTTCTGGAATACACTATGTGTTTACTGCATTTACTGAGTGTAACCCCCTAAAAAAAATTGCTCAAACGGCATTCCATGCAAGCATTTCGAAAATTCTAGCACTGATATAAGCATGTCTTTTACAGTGAGAAACTTCCTGAGATCCCATGGTACATCGAGACAAATCCGTGAGTTGTTTGACATTATTGACCGAAAGTTTTAGTTTTAGAATTTAAGCACTTTAACACCATGATCGACTACTGGTTACCTAGATGGCAAGCTCATTGGGTTGATTTGTTTATTTTCCCAGTTACTCTGAGTTACGTCTAATGCACACTGCCACTGGAAAAAACGTCTCAAAGACCAAATTTCCACATGTATACTAATTACTGGGTCAAACATTTTAAAACTATTGGTAACCCTACACATATAGAACACAGGCAAAACTATTTGTGTGGGCTTTAAAGTTTTTCCCAAGTTAAATTCAGTTCCCACTGCTTGAATACTTTGGCCCGCTTGAAAAAAAACAAAACGACAGTATTAGCTAAGGATTTAAAATCTTGTAATTTTTTCTTTGTGCGTGTTAAATGTACAACTGATGTCTAGTGTGAAATTCATGTTTGAGAACTTTCTCCAAACAACTGTCTGAAGAACAATTTAAAACTTAATTTAAAAGATAAAAACATTTTAACTACATTATGAATATATGCCTGAGTTCATGTTTAAAATGTGCAATATTTTAATTGGAAAAGTATTTTTTTAACATTTGAAATCCTTGTTTGCACGTTCTTGATTTACTACATCATTTTTTCAGTGTTAAATGTTTAGGGTTAAGAATAAAACTATACTTTCTCATTAAATTTGGACATTTTTTCACTAGTTGCCAGGACACTATTTTAATTTTGCTAGAACAAAACATTTAAGATGTGGATGTTTTAGTTCGTCAGATTTTTTGCAAATCAAAACTGAGTATGAATTGCACTTGAGTTCCAATTTTATACTAAAAAAACTCTTTAGGTTATTCTTATCATCTTTGCACATGATATTGTGAAATAAGTTTGTAAAAACAAGATCACTGATAGTTTACTTCAAACACATATATGACACTCAATACTTGTTTTTATAATTAGCCACTGCTGTTGCTTTGAAAAAAATGTTCTAACATTTCTATTTTATTTTTGTTTTTTTAGTCTTCCTTTGCTGCCAGAGTCCAAATGTAGCGGTCCAAGGTGGAACTTCAGTTGCTTCAATGGAGGGAATTGTACAGAAGTGGAGAACAGTTGCAACTGCCTGCCAGGTTTCTCAGGAGAATGGTACTGCATGCATTAATAATAACAATTTCCTTTCAAAGAAAACTAACCATAGATTTTAAGCCCATACAAAACAATTTATTAGGCATAATATATCATGTGTTTGGTACAATGGCGATGCCTTTGCTTATGTAATACCTACAGCAAGCATGAGCAGGAAGTCAAACATAGGTGAATGAAGCAAGATACCATGTTGGCTGTTTTCAGTGAGGCATTGGAAAATAAAATGATGAAAAACATCCAACTATAATTCAGATGATTACTACTTTGTTAATCGGACAAAATATGACTAAATGACAAAAAGGACACTCTAGGTAAAGAGAAAACATCGGTGAATAAAACCCAGCAATACAGTGCCTAGCAAAAGTATTGGGGGCCCCAATAACTTTTTGTCATATAACCACATTTCAGGCTTAACTTTAAGCTAAAAAACTGAAATTATTTTCTATAAATCAACAATCCTGAAGTGGAACCAAATTATTTCAACATTTTATAACATCTGGAACCTCAGTGGAAATGTTTAAATCTAAGCTTAAAACTCACTTCTACTCCATAGCGCATGAATAACCTACTCTTCTCGTCGGCTGAAAAAATAGTCTAATATAGTGTAATAATCTGTGAAGCCCATTGAGACTCTTTGTGATTTAGGGCTATACAAATAAAAATGACTTGAACAAGGTGCTCTGCTCTAGTCAGAAGAGACCAAAATTAAACTTTTTGGGCTGAATGCAAAGAATTACGTTTGGTGTAGGTAAAACACTACACATAACCCTTAAAACACCATTCCCACTGTCAAACATGGTGGTGGCAGAATCATGCTCTGGCTTAGCTTTTCTTCAGCAGGGACTGTGTAGAACTGTAGATCATTTGAGTTGACGGGATAAAGCAGAATACAGGGCAATTCTGGCGAAAAAGCTGTTGAATTCTGCAAGAGACAGGAGAATAGGGCGCAGGTTCACCTACCAACAGGACAACGACCCTAAACATAAAGCAAAATCTACAACAAAAAGGTTACAAACCAACAATATAAAATGTGTTAGAATGCCCAAACCTAAGTCGAGACCTCAATCCTTAAGAGTATTTGTAGAAAGATCTGTAAAATGCTGCACACCAACAATCCCCATCAAACCTTGAGGAACTTGAGTTGTTTTTAAGGAAGATAATTATGTTTTAGGATGTGCAAAAGGTATAGACACACCCTAATGACTTGTAGCTGTGGTCACAGCAAAAAGAGCTTGAACAAAGTATTGACTCATAGGGGGGGCAATACTTTTGCAAAGCCTACTCTTCAAATCTTTATTTGTTAGCACAGTATAAAATGTTGAATAAATGTGGTTTCTTTTCACGATCGTGTCTCACATGTTGATTCTTAGAAAACATTTTGAGCTTTTTATCTATAAGGTGGAAGCCTGTCATATGACAATGTGTTCAAAAGGTCTGGAGCGGGGACAATACTTTTGCAAGGCACTGTACAACAAGTGGCAAATCAACGCAAGACTTTATGCTGAAAATATGGAGAAAAAACTCCACATGTAAGAAAATAATGCCATAGATCAGCACGTCCTATATCTATAGTTGGGCTGGATTCTATCACCTTGATCATTTGAAGTTAGTAAACTTGGTTTTACATCATACATTCGCCTTTTTTATTTTGGCTGCAGGTGTGAGAAGGACGTGGACGAGTGTGCCTCCAGCCCATGCATGAATGGAGGCTTTTGTGTCAACTACATCAACCGATTTGAATGCGTGTGTGATTTAAATTACTCGGGTATGTACTGCCAAATAGATGTCAGTGACTTTTACATCTACGTCTTCCTGGGCCTGTGGCAGAACCTGTTCCAGCTGGTGTCCTACCTCATCATACGCCTGGACGATGAGCCCGAAATCGAGTGGGGTTTCCAAGTTAATGACTAGCACTCATTTGTACAAATCAAATGTCACAAATCATTAAATGTAAATATGGTGGGGGATATCAAGAACCTTGGGCTAAGCAGTCAAATATTAATGACTTAGTTTTAGCATTGTCAGTAGAAACAAAGGCTATGGAAGTGGGATTTTTTTAAAGTAAAAAATATATCAATTAATCAATACAATTAATCACTCAGTGCTACGGAAACCGCGAACAAACAATCCATTTATCATTGCTTATTGGTCCCGTTTATCTCGTTCATCCTTTAGCAAAATTTTCACATTTGTTATTGATGCAAGACTTGTCCAGTTCCATCCTTTGGAAATTGAAATAACAGGATCACAATTAGAACGGTCTGATGAAAACAGATTGAGCTGAAAAATGACTTATCCGTGTAACACTTGTGAATGTAGGCGTGATACTGAAAACAAGAGAGCATGTTTGTGCCTTAGCACATCATTTTGAATGTGAACATTTCTTTTTTGAACATGGAGACTTGATTGTATTAAACATTTGACACTAAGGGGTTGTGGTCATCAACGGTTTGATTTATTCCGGTAGCATGATGTATGAACAAAATAAATTACTTCAGTCAACTTTACAAATATGTCAACATTTCCAGCTTTCTAACCACATTCTCACCTTTTAAAGGTAAAAGACAGTATTACATGACTAAAAAGGACAGTTTAGGTTTTATCCTAGCGAAATTCTTCATGTGTGATACAAAATTGAAACATGAACTAACTCCAAAATCTAGGGATCAAGCCTTCCACCGAAAAGCACCTGTGAGGATACATTAAGGCTCAATCAGTCAAGGCCAACAGGAGGAAAGTCAATTGTGAAATGTATTTCTATTGAAATCACTGGTAAGTCTTCTTATGTATACAAGACATCGGCAGAAACTGGATTCCGAAGGCATAGTATACCATGGTATTCAATTACAGCATTTTTCACCCACCAAATACAATCTATCAAAAGCAAAGATATAAATGTACAAAACTGCAAAATATGACTCACATTATGTTTTAATAAATAAATAAATAAGGAGTACATTTTATATTGTAACCAGAGTAAAAAGACATCTGTGTAGATATTCTCCAAAAGGGAAACTGTCAAAGTAGTAATCAGTCCACACAATGTGCTTCACAATTACTCATTCACAAACACACATACACCGATAGCAGCAACAGCAAACTGCTTATCGGGGTCATTAGGGGTTCAGTGTCTTGCCCAAGGACACTTGGACATTTAACTGTGTGATTTCCAAATGTATTCTTTTTTTTAAAAACACGTTTGTTATTCCAAGAGTGAGATGGAAATGGAAAACAACTGTATCACGAGCTGCTACATGAAAATTAAAAGTTCACCCTAAAAAAAAAAAGCATAAAAATGTTGGCCTTTTCAGTGACACTTTAAGATGAACCTACAATCCACTCAGAGCTTCACGGGTTAACATAATTTAAAGTATTTCTCTTTTTACAAAAATACGTTTAGAGAAGGTGGATTCAACTTTTTCTACAGTAGTTTTTGTAAATCCCCAAAATGTAAAATTGTATCCAAAAAGTCACTACCTTTTTGTGAACAGTTTATTATCATTGTGCCTGTTCTTGCAGCTTACATTCACAGAGCTCTCTGTAGATCCTCTTGCGTATCTCTGGTATGTTTCTCTGTGAAAAGCAGAGGGGCTCATCCAATGCCAGGCATCTCGAATACTGAAAAATAAAGATATGTATTATTTCTAATGATCTAGGCAGACATCGGTCATGCATACGGAGCTGTACAAAGTACCTCCAAGACGAAAACACCGCAGTCATTCTCATTGGTTTGCTGCGGGGAATTCTGGGAAAAGAAGACGCAAACAAAAGAGTAAATACATATTTTATGGTCCATTTTGTTTTGGGTGATTGTGAAGCCGTACCTTATTGATTAACACAGTCCAACCTTTCATAAAAGAAGTGTGATGCTTCTCTCTTGCTTCCCTTTTCAAGTATGTACCGATATTCTGCAGCGGGTGAAAATGTGTACAGTGACAATCACCCATGATACCGGTGCCAGCACTTTAGACCAAAAACATTGCAACTCACCAGTGCAACTTCAAGCGGTGCATTGCTTTGAGAGTCATACAGACAGATGGTCTTTCTTCCGATGTTAATAGATACCAAACACCAATGAACTTCTAAATGTATAGGCACCAACACAAGGCTCCTGGAGAATAAATCGACCTGTTAATTTGCAGAAAGATATCTGATTAACACTTAGTGTCTAAAAGCCCAAAGTTCGTTTTTGGTAATTAACCATATATCTGTTTTTGTTCTTTTCAACTGTTTGAAAATAGCAAACCAATCCATGTTATGGAAGTCTGGTTGTAAAAAGTAAAAAAGTACATCAGTAAGAAAGTTACATTTTATAAAAGTCTCTAGTTACTGTTTAGCTTGTAAACTTCAAATACAACATTTTAATAAATATATGTAGAACTCGGTAACTGTGATCAATTTACTCTCAGACAGGGCCCCATATTAGTGGGTACCTGTTAGAAAAAAAAATCTGGTTCAGCCATTGCTTTTTGCCAATAAATTGAATGTGACAATAAAGGATGTCTAAAATACGTCTTAAGTCACGAATGGACAATCTTTATATCATAAACAGATATGTGCCTTTTAAAATGATTATGTGGTACCTCCACAAATGTGACGACCAAGTCCTGTTCTGTACAATAGACTGAAAGAGTTTCCACAACCACTACTAGTGAAAATGTAATTGTAGAGCTCTGATATAGTATATGGCTCTCAATTGCATTTAAAAAAATATATGCAATGGATAGATGCGCCAAAGAGTTGCCATAACTTATTTTTAAACCCCAGGCCAAACTAATGGCCTCACATACTAACAACGTAGTTTTATTTGATTCAATTAAATATAGTTTGAACATGGATCGCATATCATTGCATTTTATCTTTTATGTTTCACACAATGGCCCAACTTCACTGGAACTTGAATTTGTCACTGTGTCAAAAGCAGAGGTAAGATCTAAAGCCCGAGCCTGAATCAAAATTCGGTCGGGCAAGTGAATGTTTGGGTTCCGGCTGGCCTTCTCTCTCGCTGATTTTTTTTTGTTTTTAGTTACCCACTCGTCATTGTTCTTAGTACGTTTTTCTTTGTGGAGGATCCACGCATTGACTCTGTTACCTTTTTGCGCAACATAGCTCCTCGCGCATTGGAATACGGCAGGGGTTCACAAATATTGGGGCATATAAAAGTCCGTCAATGGGGTTGCGGGGTACTTTTTTTTTTTTTTTTTACAGAATCAAGTGCAAATGCACCTCTACTACACTAAGGGAGCAGTGGTGCTCTCTTGATTCATTGTTTTGTTTATATTCCGCTTCCATACACCACAAAGCACAGAGTATGAGCATTAAGTAGAGTAGACACGAAGTGAAGCAGACCCTCAGGTGACCTCATGAGAAAATATATAACCCAGATGAGGCGGTGGGTGAAAAGAGACGGGGTATAAAAGGGTAAAAAAGGTCTCCCTTGAGCCGAGAAAGTTCGACGTCGTGTACCGTAGCCGTTCATTGGGACCACGGAGGTGGGGACGAGAAAAGAACGTTTTAAAACAGTTGGCATCAGACAGCATGAAGACAAATAAATTAAGCTGTCACTTCAAAACATTACACCCCCATCGCACTGATAAGACGCTCAGGTTTTTTTTCCAGCAAAACATCCCGAACGAAGAGATTTGGCACACATGGAGTTGACGTGCTCCCACCTATATTGAGCAATCGTTGTTTTGTCCCAACCAATATTGTATGATAACTTTTTTAAAAGATCGCTCAATCAAAGCAGCACAGAAAACTTTAAAACACAGTCTCTCCGAAAGCGCTAACGAGTAGGACAAATGTATTGCCAGCGCCTTTCCATATTTCACGGGACAGTTATGTTTTGTTATGATTTGGTTATCGCTAATATCGACCCCAGACCTATGTTCTTGGTGCCAAATATTCATCATCATCCGGGTTCGTGCCTCCTAGATCAGTTAATTAGCGAACATGGAAAGTTCAGTTCGGGAGGTCACGAGAGGATTTCTTCCTCCAGAGAGGGAGGGAGGGGGGACAGTGGTGTGGTTTGGTTGGTTGACAGAGGATAATTGAGAAGACATGGATGGAATGATGGTATATGCTAACACAATCACATTTAAGGCTGCCACTACTTGAGTCAAAACCAAGTCCAGGGTGTTTCCATCTTCATGAGTGGGCACATCAATTAATTAATTAAAAACAAATGTATCAAATAGGGACTGAAATGCAATAGTAAGCGAACTACACGGGGAATTGAATGTTAAAGTCCCCCATAAACCTGCGGACAAACACGAATGGAGGACTGAATCCTTTGCACGCATCCTCCCCTCACGGGTGGATGATTTAAAATAAAAGTTAGCAAGAGAGAAACCCTCCTCCTCGTCAAATAACAAGAGTCCTCACAAATAACATTTTCGGTCCCAGGTCAATTCAGTGTGGATTTTCACCTATGGTCAAAAGTAACAAGATGGCAAATGGGTACGTTTATTTTGGACGGATTGTGAAACAGTGGCCTCGCCTTTGTGCAAATTTTATAAACTATAAACCTTAGTAAGCCTCCTTAAGACTAAAGCATTGTTGTATTGAAATAATACTATTTGGGTCCGTTGTCTGCTACTCAATCAAGAAATGTATTAAGAATGAGAAACCTGTTTTGTCCATCTCCGAACCCCATCATAACCTTTGGTCACGAGCTTCCGATGGAAAAAACTGTTGAAAAAATGAACCTGGAAAAAAAAAAAAGAATTTTTTTTTTTTTTTTTACATTATAAATGTTATTTAACCCAGAAAAATTCCAGATTACCTTGTGTTGGGTGGTTTCCATAATCAACTCTCCATACATGTTTATAACCTGCAACATGAAAATGATGGACTGATTATTCCAAGCAATTCGTGATCTAAACAAGAGATTCTGCAAACACAAAACCTGGTCATTGAGCCAATTCTGATGGGCAAGTGTGGACAAATCATCCAGCGTCAGGGTGTGTTTTTTGAAAACCACTTGGAACGAATTATTAGATTCCAAAAGCTCTGTAGAAGTTCTCTGTTTCACAACTTCAAAGATGCTGTCTCTATTGCACAAGAAAATTCAATATATTTGGAATTAGTTAAATGCAAGACTATGAAACAAGATATTATTTGAAGAATTTTGAAAGCGCAAAATGACAACTTTTTTTTCATTATTATTTGCATAACACTGGTGTGTTTATCCTGATGCAACTAGCTGTCCGAAGTCCTCTTTTTTCCCTTTCGGGCATTCACCTGTCATTTAAACTGGTGTTGAACGTTTTCTCTAGGTGTCTGACCACATCCCCGTGTTCCAGTGGAATGAACGTTCCGTACCTTATAATGAAGTCATCAAGGTATTCTAGAGGGATTATGAAAACAGATTGTGCACAAAATTTGGAAAAGCTATGATGAAAGATAAAAAACTGAAATAAATAAAGGGAAAATCATACCATAGATATGTTGGGTCAATCCTGCGAGGCAAACTTCAGTTTTTCTAGATTTTCGGCGTTTTTTCTTCTTCTTATGAATTGTGGAATCTCCATTTAGAGGTTTTTCTTGATAGGTAGCAGCGCACTTTCCTAATTGATCTTCAGAAACAAGCTTTTGGTGTGCATTTTCCAGAACTCGTGAAGGGGACGTGTAGCAGTTCTTTGTATTTCTGGATAATCGGGCCATGAT
Organism: Urocampus carinirostris; assembly: GCF_059441175.1. Classification (NCBI taxonomy): domain Eukaryota; kingdom Metazoa; phylum Chordata; class Actinopteri; order Syngnathiformes; family Syngnathidae; genus Urocampus; species Urocampus carinirostris. Next base: position 31,636,317 of record NC_142349.1, read on the forward strand.
GTTGAAGCACGACCTGGGTCGTGTGATTGTTAAGAATTTTCTAACCCCGATAAAACCCAAAAAACAGTTCTCTCTTTGTATCCACATCCACATTCGCAATTTGGAATATGAAAGTCTCTTTGCCCTTTTGGTGGGAAGGGAAATGTTGTTGATTGAAAACATGGATTCCTTTTTTTCCTTAAGGCACTTCAATTTGTGTCGGCGCCTCTTTATCCGATACATCTGCAAAAGATGGAGAGTTTTAGATGAAACAGACATCAGTTTTTATCCAATTCATAAACTGTCATATACTGAGAACCACACTTTACAGGGGATTGTGTTTCAGCGATAAGTTAAAAATATTAAAAAACAAGGGTTAAAACCAGTGCTTCTCAATTATTTAATTAAGGGTTTTTTGCTACCATGCATAGTCATTTCATACATACATGATGGAACGTTTTATGAATGGAACAGAATGTAGCAAGGTGACTTTTGACACAAGTCAAACAGAGTGTGCCTTTGTGGCTCTCCTTTCTCACACGTCAAAGCATTATTACTGTAGTACAGTGGTTTCCAATGTAGTGGACACAGGCCCCAGGGTGCCCCCTAAGGACAGTTGAGGAGCCCACAGACCTGTTCTGAAAATAGCTCACAAGTGCTGGGTTATTGTGATTTTTATTGATTATTTTTTAGTGGTTGACCAAGACTGTTAAGCCCCCTTTCCCCTCTTTATTTACAAAAAAATAACCTGGTAACAAGATAAAAATTACATGACAAGTCGTTATTCCAGGACTATATATCAAACAGGGTGCCCTTTGCATTAATTACTGACAAAAAGTAGCTCTAAGTTTGAAAAGGTTGGAGACAGCGTTATCATCCTATTTTCAATTCACAGGGACATCAAATGAACCAGAATACAGTATGGCACTAAAGTAATACTGGCTGCGTGTAATGCATCTTATATTGTGGGAAAAAAGTGTTCTCCATTCGATCCCTGGTGCTGAGGAATGCTCTGCCCTCTGAGATTCGATCTGCCACCTCAGTGAAATTGTCTAAATCTAGATATAAAATCTATTGCATCAATTGTAGCGTAAACCTGGAAGGGGAATTACCTCACGTGGAGTCCCTTCTCAAGGTTTCTTCGTTTTCCCCGTTATGAGGTTTTTGAGTTTTTCCTTGCCCTTATGTAGGTGTTAGATCAGGGGATGGTGTGTTAATAGTCTATGGTTTACGATAGTCTATGCAGCCTTTTGAGATTGTGATGAAGAGCTATATATTAATTTATGTCTGTGGTTCTGTGTTATCATTTGAGGCACAGATGTATCCGTTTTTTTGCTCAACTCACAGTTCCAAGTGTATTGATGTACACGGTAAAGAGAACAGCACATGGCCACGAATGTTCAGGTCCCCTTGATTAGAAACGTTTATTCAGTAGACAAAATATTCAACCCTAATATTTAAAATGCAATAATAAAAACGAACCTAGCAATAAATAATGCCCTCCAAAGCACAAGCTGAGTTATGTTATGTTTAAAATATGGTGTTGGCAACACATGGTTGGAATGGGACTGGTGCTTAGGGATGTGCAGTTTGTGCATATTCAACCAATTTAAAACGGTTGATAAAATGCAAATGCAGATAAGTGACATTTGACAATGCACATAAAGCTGTTATAAATCCTTACCGTTAGGATAGTAGTTCCAATACCTGTTGTTGCATATTAGATCAACAGAATCGAAAAGCATGGAAAGACTACAGCGTTTACAAAACGTGACACGACGGTCGCACGTTGATGACGTAGACATGTGTGAGAACTATCACGCACCCATCGGTAATAGATTACGAATCTTAAAATGGATATGAACGAAATGCGTATGAATATTAATGACAAATAATGATTATTATGTACAAAACTCATATATACGTTCTTTAAAGTGACACCAGGTGACGTCAGCAAACTTAGTAAAAAGGCAAACAACTTGCCCATTTCGCGTTTTGGGTTGGCCAACGTCGCCGTCGTATTTGCGTATAATAATATATAGTGTCGAACTATGCTTAATTGCTGTTAGAATTGTCGAGAAAAATTGTTCAAACTTCACATTGTTTATTTGATGTTGATAGTGTCAATAAGATTGTTCAAAAAAATGTTTCATTCATAGTCATTACTCGCTTGGCTGAGTGCGGTTGCCTGGCTGATTTTTAATCGTGTAAAAAACAATTAAAGTACCATTATAGTTCTAAAATTATAGAAGAATATAATTTTCTTTTTATGGTATGAGGGACATCAACTTTAGTTGATTTGTTGCTAGTGTTCCTTATTGCACATAAAGATTCGTCATTTTTTAAATTCACCTCTATCTGTACCCAGTGGGAACATTTGTTGGCCTGGAGAGGATGGGCGCCATCAGGCTGTACTTGCCCAAGACACACCACGGGAAACGGTGGCCCTACGACCCTTGTGGTTAGTAATTTAAACAAAAAAAAACCTGGTGGCTAATTCAAATTGTCTAGGTCATTGTCTCCCAACCCTTATAAAATTAAAATCTCGAGGCACAACGAAAGATACTTTACACAGGTTACATTTATTTGTTCTTTTTGGTTTCATTTTTTCAAGCTTAAATTAATATGTTTCTGTACTATGGACCAGTTACAATACTGAGTAATTAGAATAAAAACAATAATAATAAAATAAAACAAAATAAAAACAATTATAAAAATAGCCAAGTGACATTCACTGTCAGTAGACTACTAGGGATCCAGAAGGGTTGAGTAAAGGCACTAGAATTTATCTCATAGGACCAAGCTGTCTCGCCTTTTTTGATATTGAAGGCGTACTTGCAGGGTAATGGACTCATGTTTTTAGAAAAAAAAAACACTTTCAAGCCTTGCATTGAAAATGACATAATACATCCATCTATCCATTATCTTCACCGCTTACCCTCAGTAGGGTCGCGGGGTGCTGGAGCCCATATCAGCAATCAACGGGCAGTGGGCAGGGGACACCCTGAACTGGTTGCCAGCCAGTCGCAGGGCACACAGGGACAGACAATTAGCTCATTCATTCACACCTAGGGACATTTTCGACCGGCCAATTAACCTAACATGCATGTTTTTGGAATGTGGGAGGAAACCGGAGTGCCTGGAGGAAACCCACGTAAGCACAGGGAGAAAATGCAAACTCCTCACAGGAGGTTCGATCACATGACCTCAGAACTGTGCCGCACATGCGCTAACCACTGCGCTGCCATGCTGCCCCCTTGTGATAAGTCAAACGTTATAAAATGATTTGTCTGAATTTGTTTCCACAACGTTTCATTGTGTTTGAATGGAGAATTTTGGGAAAGTGAAAACTAAGGCATGTTCTTTTCATTTTGTGAGGCCCGGTACCGATCCACAGCCCGGTGGTTGGAGTCCACTGACTTTAAAGTTCATGTCTGGTCACCATGGCTCAGGTTGTAATACAAGTCATTCATTTTGGTTAACAATTCTGCTGCAATATACTGTAAGATTTAACTTTATTTTTAATTAGTTTTTCATGTTAACCCATTTTTTAAATCTTGTTTACCAGAAAAATAACACAAATAATTCTTCAGGGAACACTTAGCAATATTCGAATACTAGATACCGTTGTATTGTGTAGCTCTACCGAAAATACGTGTTGCAAAGCACAAGAAAGAATACTAACTACAGAGACTTAGGCCCAATCCCATTCCTCTCACTTGGCCCTGAGAACCCTCCAGTGAGGTCCCTCCATAGGCAAGTGCCCTTGGTGAGTGGAGTGCAAAGTGGAGATTGTCCCCTAGGAAATTGGACAACACTTGCAAGGTTCCACCCCAGTACTTAAACTTCCCTATTTCTTCTCATTTTTTTGCCTATCCTTTCAAAGGATTTTGGATTTTTTTTCGGGGGGAGAGCACCCGAAGCAGCAAGATGGCAAACAATCATCTCAGCCCGCTTGAGGTAAGGCTCATGTTATATAAAATAAATGCAAATTTCTCGACCTACGAGAGGCACCTTTATATGATAGTTCATGTATTTTTTTCTCATTATTCACATCAATATTGTTCTTTCCAATGAATGACGTTTTTGCAGCTAGGAGATGCTAGATAAAACACAATTTCCCTTTAGAGTGAGCAAAGAAATTCTGCCAGTTGAACAAAACACATTTAAGAAATTATTTACGTATTCCCTGGTACAATAAGAAAAAAACATCTCAGGAGCCTAAGAAAACCTTCCCGGGGGCCGGATGTGGCCAGCGGGCCTTGACTTTGACAGATGTGCCTTAGGTGATGAGTGTCTGTTCAATAAAAATAAACTGTTAAATATTTGTTGGGTGTTGTACAATACACGAAGTACCCCAAACACACACACCCCCCCACACACACACAGAATAATTGATCCGGATGTAAGAAAAAACAGCAGTCAATATTCTGGGAACATATTTGGTACCCCACCAAGGTCAGTTCCAATGACGTAGTATAAACAAACAAATCCTCAATTTTGTTTGTTCTGCAAACTGACCTCCTGTTTAAGGTTTAAGGGCAGCACGGCGGTGCAGTGGTTAGCGCATGTGCGGCACAGTTCATGTCATGGGAACATCCTGCGTGGGTTCAAGTCCAGCTCCAGACTGTATGAATGTAATTTAACTGTGGAACAGTAAAAAATGGTTTTATTTCAAAATGATTCAATTATTAGGAGGCAAGCCGGCACGCTGGTTAGCGTGTGTGCGGCACAGTTCTGAGGTCATGGGTTCATATCCAGCTACCAACCTTCCTGTGCAGAGTTTGTATGTTCTCCCTGTGCTTGCGTGGGTTTCCTCCCGGCACTCCGGTTTCCTCCCACATTCCAAAAACATGCATTTCAGGTGAATTGGCCGGTCCAAATTGTCCCTAGGTGTGACTGAGCGAGTGAGTTGTCTGTCCCTGTGTGCCCTACGATTGGCTGGCAACCAGTTCAGGGTGTCCCCTGCCCACTGCCCGATGATTGCTGGGATGGGATCCAGCACCCCCGCGACCCTACTGAGGATAAGCGGTGTAGTTGATGAGATGAGAAAGTCCAAGTCTTAACTTAAACAACATATAGACATTTCTTTTCCTCTGTTACTTGAAAACCAGCAAAATAAGATTTTTTTTTAACTGTCAAGTCATTTTTATTTATATAGCCCTTTATCACAAGGACTTTTAAAGGGCTGCACAGATTATTGCAAACCACAGACTATTATTACACCTTCCCCTGATCTAAAACCTACATGGGGGCAAGGAAAAACTCAAAAACCTAAACATATGGAAAAGGAAGAAACCTTAAGAAGGTAATGAGGTATATGAGGTACATATTAAGGAACATGAGGTAATCCCTTTTCCAGGATGACCAGGCTGCAATGGGTGTTGTAATAACAATTAATACACATATATCATCAACAGGAAAAATAGGTCATTCATAAACTAAAGAATAGAAGTTTGTTTTAAGCCTAGATTTAAATAGGTTCACTGAGGTTGCAGATCAAATCTCAGGGGTAAGAGCATTCCACAACATCGGGGCCCAAATGGAGAATGCTCTGGAACCTGCGGTTCTCTTCTTGGCCCTTGAGATCACTAGTAGACCAGCATTTTCACAGCTAAGGCTTTGGACCTTAATACCTCTAAATCTATTTTGTTTCATAACCTATATTTCTCAACAATAAAATATTAGTCAAGTCCCTTCAAAAAGAACATTGCACAATAACAGCATATCAAAATTATAGCGTCTTGCAAAACGTGCTGATTCGTTCTTTTATCATCTTTGATTTAAAAAATCAGCACAAACTAATTTGTATATTTTTGTTTTGCAGTTTTTTAAATATTGTGCTTTTGAGTTCATGTTGGTCATCAGTTTGAGTGCATTACTCTTTATTGAGTTTATGCAATTTCATTTTGCAGTACATGGTTTAACATGGTCGGTCAAAAATGTTTATAGTTTGGGGATTTTTATTTGGTTTTCGACTTTCAGGTGCACTTTTTTCTATTGCAGTTAACAAAGGTATTCCTTGTTTAAGTTGGTACATACTTCTTTGGTTGTTATTCTCTTGTATGTCAATAAGGATACAGTGTTATGCAGTACTTAATACAGTTTATTGACAAATTACACTGGAGAGGGTGGGGGTTGGAAGCCATTGGGGGTGTGCGAGAGGATTTCCTCTTCCAAGAGGGGCGCGACAGATGATAATTGAGAAGCACTGGTTTTAACCCTTGCTACATGGCAAACACCAAATCGAGCTGCTCTGGAAATCGATGAGACGCCGCTGTCCTCAAATAAGCGCCCCACGGCAAACATCCTTTTTGTTGCGCAAGCCACTGATAACGGAGGGACCCTCTGTGCTTTTTAATAGTCATCCATTCATGAATTTTACATTCCAAAGACAATGAAGTTGCATTTTACCGTGTGCGCCGTGCGTACGCTATAGAAAAGCATCTATTATAAAAAGGGATGTTCCACACATACCTCAACAGTGATTGGAAATTACTGTGTAATTTATTTTAAAATACAAGCACTTGCAGGGTAATGGACTCATGTATTTAGAAAAAAAAACACTTTCAAGCCTTGCATTGAAAATGACATAATACATCCATCCATCCATTATCTGCACCGCTTATCCTCAGTAGGGTCGCGGGAGCGCTGGAGCCCATCCCAGCTATCTTCGGGCAGTCGGCAGGGGACACCCAAACAATATTGCCAGCCAATCGCAGGGCACATAATACAACCTGTAATAATTTCTATATTCAGGGGTGAAAACTTCACACTTGCGAGCATGAATACTCATCTTGTTGAGAGTATATGTCAAAGCACGGTCCGCAAAAAAGTTTTTTTAACAGCCTCTGAGATTATCTTGTTTTGTTATTGTATCATACACCTATTCTATCTATCTACCCTGGTCATATCCCTCAAGAGGGTTGACCGACAGCAAGACAAACACATACAATAACAAAGAAAATAAAAGGGAAAAAATAGCAAAAAAATACACACAAATTTTTTTGGACCATAGCCAACCCAATTGCCCAAACACCCAAACAAGTTAGGTACCTCGGCACCTAAGTTGGTCATGCTTTCGTCCCTCCAGATGAAACGGGACACCAGAAAGCGGCCGTGTCACTCGGGTCAGGGTGACACAACACACACTTTTGTTCAACAGTAGGGCCCGACAGCTTTCACTGGTTTACCCCTGCCGCATCATACGGGTGCCCAGCCCATCCTTAAGAACGCGTCCACAATCCCACTATCCTTTCACAACACCTCTCCACTCCTTTCTATCACCAACAAGAGCTCTAGCTTCCATTATATTTAGATCTCTTTCGAACACCTACCAGAAATAATTTGTAATAATTTGTATTTCATTTGTTTTACTGTGGATTACTTATCCTTCAAGAAAGTGTTGTGTTTGGTTAATAGACATTTTCCCTTTATTTTATTATCCATCCATTATCTGCACCGCTTATCCTCAGTAGGGTCCCGGGGGTGCTGGAGCCCATCCGAGCTATCTTCGGGCAGTGGTCAGGGGACACCATGAACTGGTTGCCAGCCAGTCGCAGGTCACACAGGGACAGACAATTCACGCGCTCATTCACAACTAGGGGCAATTTGGACCGTCTAATTAAACTGACAAGCATGTTTTGGGTAATGTGGGAGGAAACCGGAGTGCCCGGAGGAAACCCACGCAAGTTTGGGGAGAACATGCAAACTCCACACGGGGAGGTTGAGGTAGCTGGACTTGAACCCTGATAACCACCCAGCCGCCGTGACGCTTATTTTATTATAGTCTATCCAATTTTATTTGAGAAAAAAAGGTTTTGTTGAGTTAATAATGGAGGATTGCTGTTTTTTTTCTTTCTTTGAAGTCAATATAGCCTACTTTTGTGCAAAAATAGAAACTTTCGGTTATAGATATTGCCTGAGTAATAGTACTTTATTTCATTTCAAATGTATCTTACAGGGATTTTTACATCAAGGATATTTCTCTTTTGCTCCTGTTGAGAATTAAAAACAACTGGCAAGGGCATGAGAAAATATTTCTCCATGTATTTGTTTATATTTGAATATGTAAATAAAAATATGCCCTTCTACTGTTATAGAACGCAATTTTTTTAACCTAAAAATGAACTCAAAGTTTGGATGAGGTCTTATTAATATTACCGTATTTGTGGAGTTATTGAACTGTCGAAAAATCACTGACCGTGCCATTGAATGTAACGTGAATTAAACCGAAGTCGCAGCGGTGAGCACTGAATCCCAACCAGGGATAAAGAGTTCATATGAAAAGGCATTCCCTTTATTTTTCTTCTCATTAACACACTTTTTTGGTTAAGGTAACAGAGATGATATTTATTTTAGCAAGAATGAGAAAGCAGATCTTGTAAGTAAACAAAGCAAGAGGCCTGCTAATTTGATTCCATATTGAATTGAATTGTTGTCCATATTAAATTGTTGTCATTGATAACAACGTAGTGAACATTGTCTGCAACGAGATTAGACATGGCACTCCAGGATAAACACATAATAAAGACTTAAAATACCAAAATAAGATCATGTGTCAGGATAAATAGGCATACGTATTAACTTACTGTACTTGCTCCACTACCAGTGAGAAGTACAGTACCGGTAATTGCATTGACGAAACTTCTGTTTGATGAACAAAAACTGAATGAATGAAATCAAAATAAACCGAGGTAAAGTCCAAAGTTATTGATTCCATCATTCAGCACGCAGTTCCACCCACCAACACGTGATGAGAAAGGAAGCAAAGCACTTACCTAACTTGACTCTATCTCGTTGAAAGCACTATATATACTGCTAAGTCTGCATGAACTCTCCCTCTTTTCCTCATCATCCGTTGTGGTTATCCTTGTGAACAGGAATGAATCGACTAAGTATCACAGTGGTCTTGGGACTGCTGTCTCTCGGCTGCGCTCAGCTCAGTATTCGCAAGCCCGATTGTGATTCTCCTGAGGCAGAAGAAGCTGCCTTTGCAGCTCAGGACTACCTCAATGGCCAGCATAGCCATGGCTACAAATATGCACTCAACAGAATTGAGGACATCAAAATCCTTACTCAGGTCAGTCAGCAACACACGCAAACAAATGCATGGTACCCTCACATTTGAAAGGTCAGTGTGTAATATTCGACCACTCGATGTCGCTTTATTATGTAGTACTACCGAAAATGAGTGTTACAAAGCATAATGAAGAATACGAACGACAGGGACTCCGAGTTACCCTAGTGCAGTTTTTCTTCAAATTTTTTGCCCAGCCTTTTCACAAGGTTTTTGTTTTCTTCGGGTACCCTCAGCAGACACTCATGTCAGCTACCTGTATGTAAAATACAAATTCATTGTTCTACGAGTATTTAAAAAAATGCATGTTTAGGTTATAGTTCATGTTTTTTTTTCTTAAAAAAAAAAGCAAGGTTTATTTTCTCCAACATTTTATTTTTTTTACCATTAGGGGGCACAAAATAATACATACTGTCCCTTTCAAGAAAAGTAAAAACATTATTTTAAGTTAATGTTATGTTCATTCCCAGTGTCTTTTATTTTTCTTCAAATAAGTCCATTGAAAAAAAAAAAGAAAAATCTCGTGAGATTTTTTTTTAAATCAATAGAAATCCATTTGGATGTCACAAATGTTATATATTTCAAATACGCTATAAAACACAATTTTGTTGTACAGTACTGGACAATATCTGCTTGATTTGAATAACAATTTATTTTATCTTACTATAGTTGTATCTTTTTTTTTTTAAACCTTTTGTTTTTAATCTTACGAGTGTTTCTTATTTTTTAAACTATCATGAGAAAAAACAAGTAAAACAATGTAAAATGGCAGCTAGGCTTCCTCCTTGAGAATGCAATGTTTTCTTATTTTAAGATTGTATTAAAACATTTGTAGTAAATTGAGAAAACCATACTGTGAATGAGAAACATAACCTACCAGTGGAACGCGATGATTTTACTTGTTTTACGAAATATTAGCAGTATCACTGCAAAAAAGAAACTATTTTCACCCTAACCAATGATTTACCTTATTTTTGGTATTAACTTCGCTTTACTACATTTTAAACATGCTTTACTAATTAATTGAGATTTTTTTTCCTCTTTTTTAACCAACGTAATCACATTTGACACTTTTTTTCTCGTAAAATGAGAATATGTGCTCAATTGATTTGGCAGAAGATAATTTTGCTTAAATACTGGTAAATGTTTTCTGCTTTTACTGAGAATAATTCGTAACATTAAACAAACTATCTAAGATGGGTAAAAAAATCTGTCAATGAATGGTAAATGGTCTGCATTTATATAGCGCTTTTCAAGTTAATTAAGACCTACCAAAGGGCTTTCCAATGTTCTTCACGCTTACTCATTCACACACACTCACACACCAATAGTCAGCCATGCAAGGCGCCTACCTGCTTATTGGGGGCATTAGGGATTCAGTGTCTTTCCCAAGGACACTTGCTTAAGGATTTGTTTTAATTCGAAACATTGCAACGTTTATTGTAAATCATGGTATTTATCACACATTTCTGTAATTAATTCAATCCTTTAAGTTAAACGTGAATACAATTTTAAATTCTTAGTGTCGTGAAAATACGAACTTTTAGTTTTGTAATACGTAATTCAAAAGCCATAAATACCTAAAAAAAAATCTATATAAATTTTATAATGGTTTATAATTGGGACAACATATATTAATGATGATTTTTTGTTGTTATGGGTGTTCTTCATTTTTATTAAAAAATATAAGAAGGCTACAAAACACAAAGACCACCGATAAGGACATAAGATTTTCTCTCTGTAATAATGAGCTCAATTTTGTTTTGTAGAAGCCTGATGCAGATGAAACTTACATTGTTGAAGTGGACCTTCTGGAGACAGACTGCCACGTGTTGGACCCCACTCCCGTTGCAAACTGCACAGTCCGACCCAAAGCACTCACCGTAAATATAAAGCAAATGCAACCTTGAACAATAATAGTAATCATCTGCAAGACTATAAAGTTGTTTCTAATTATTCTTTTTGGCAAAATATCAGGCAGTGGAGGGAGACTGTGACGTGGTTCTAAAACGAGTTGGAGGAGTGATGACCGTCACCGCCTTCAAGTGTAAAACAGAAGGTAGAATTTGTGTCTCGTCATTCAACTTCTGATAAAGAAATGTATTACCTGTATCAGGGATGAAAATCTATTATATATTTCAATTTTTTTGGACTTAATTGTTGACCCGAGGGCAGTGGAATGCCAGATATAAAGATGAATATATCAACATATTGCTTTAAATCAGTGGTTTTCAACTGGTCTGACTTCAGGATCTACCATCCTACCCAAATAAAGAAAAAAAATCTATTTCTCAAATTGATTGAACTAAGATTGTGCATTTAAAACCAGAGATATTATGATATATTTCCTGTTTAAAAAAAAAAAAAAGACAAGCAAAACCAAAACGACTTCAAGTAATAATATTTCTTTTAAAAGGACAGTGTATATTTACTGACTGCTAGTGGTAAAAAAAAAACTTGTTGGAAAAACATTACTCATTTAAACCATGAGCAAAAAAATCATGTAACCTTCCTTATTTCAAAAGTGTTGAGAAATTAGCATTTACTCTATTAAAATGAGCCTCAACATTTTTCGGACATCTTTCTAGCTCAGGAGGTAGAGCGCTCATCTTGGGATCAAGAGATCGCAGGTTCAATTCCCGGCTCGAAGTGTCCTTGGGCAAGACACTGAATCCCTAATGCCCCCAATAAGCAGGTCCGCGCCTTGCATGGCCGCTATTGGTGTATGAGTGTGTGTGAATGGGTAAGTGTGAAGCACATTGTAAAGTGCTTTGGGAGGTTTTCATTGACTTAAAAAGCGCTATATAAATGCAGACCATTTACCATTTAATTGTACCCCAAAAAACAAAATCGCTTGACAAAGAATTATAAGAAAAATGATGCAGTTTGGCCTCCTAGGTTCATATTCTTGTGTTTTGTAGAACTAATTTTCGGTTGAACAGCATAATTCAGCAAAATCTAGTGGTCAAATAGTAAACAGTGTGCCTTTATTGCTCAATTAGCTTCATTTTGAATGAAATCCAACATTATATTCTCAGTTGGGTATGTATCAACATGTGTAAACCAACTTTGGCAGTCCGTTCTCTATGGTGTGAAACTGCGGATGTCAACTTACATTTGCGGGACATTATCACCATCTTTTAGTATATAAATACTGTCAACATTATACATCAGACTGACTTTTTTTTTTTAACGATTTTTATTGAAATCCAGAGGATCTGTGTTTAAACTATTCTATGCTTCTTCGACTCAACAACACCACAGTGCGTAAGAGTATAATTGACCCTCAGTTATTATTTCATTAGCATTGCTATGCCAATGCAAAGACCTGCAACCCACCAAAAACGAGTACGCGATCCGAAAGTGGGTAGCGACACATCAGTTGAGAAACATTGCTTTAAATAATGTGCTTTCGGAACAGTGACACTTTTTTTTAACCATTTCTGGGTGTTTCTAAAGAGTGAGCATTAAGAAAATGGGAATTACAACTAAAAGTAGATTTTGTAAGTAATAACTATAGCTGGACGTTTATACAACCATGCAGATTTATATTTCAACTTTTTAAAGGACCCCTCAAACGACGCACTCCACCTTTTAGTATATACTGTCAAAACTGCACATCAGATTGACTGTATTTTATTTAATGATTTGAATTAGAATCAACAGAAGACCTGTGTTTGGGCTGTCCTGTGCTTCTTCCACTCAACGACACCACAGCACTGAACTTTGTGCACGCATCTTTAGCAACCTTTAACAACAACACGATCAACACAACATACACTCTGCTCGAGGTTGGAAGGATGTCCAAACAGGTAATCACAGTCACGCCCCATTTGATTTACCATACTTGCTCACCTGCATCTTACCTTGTGTTACGTCAATTTCTTGAATAACTGTTTCAGATCGTCTCAGGGGGGCCACACTACTTGGCAGAATACGTGATAGCTGAGGCCAATTGCACAAATGGTCTCTGTGTGCCACTGAATGACATCATGGCTGTAAGTATTGTCATTTCCCCTTTAATTTACCTGTGGGGGTTATTTGAATATTTGGATTGACACCACATTTACATATTTACCAATTTCGGAACAGTTTTGAGAGTGTGGTAGATTCACAAGTTCTTTTTCAGCCCTAAGTCGCAAAAGGGTACCACAATTATGGTAGTTAAAGACTTCCCCGAATTTCAAAGGCACATGAGGGCAAAGAAGTTAAATCACATTTACCGGTCTGTTTATCCCTCAGTCACAAAAGTCTCAAAAGGCTGAACGAACCTTCTACATTTCAATATCTAAAACCTAAGAAAAACCTTAAAATAAAAAACAGCAGGTGGAAAATGAAAAATTTTTGAGACAAGACCAATAAAGAAGTTAGAACATAAATCTAACCAACTAATAACCAACATTTTTCAAATAAGATGTTTAACGGTCACTCTGGGTGATATTACATTTGTCAATGTAGCGCAGTGGTTAGCACATTCGCCTGACACGCGAAAGGTCCCCAGTTTGAGACCGAGTGGAGATATTTGTTGGCCTGCAGATGGATGGGGACCACCAGGCTGTACTTCGCCCAAGACAAATCACAGGAAATGGTGCCCCTAGAACCCTAGTGGTTAGGAGATCCAACCCCAAAGTTCAAGGCAGTCTGAGAACAATGTTAGGACGATTAACTGGAACAACGATCAACATTTTTGTTTTTTCAATGTTAAGATGAAAAAGTTAAATGACATCCATATTTTATCTTATGAAGGCAAGGCTCCAAATTTCCACAACCAGAGCGGTTGTCTTCAATGGCAGGTACAGTTGAGTGCCATTCGCTTAGCAATAAAGACTTACCTAAAGAACTTTCCACCAAATTGAAGCATATACAGTAAATATCACCTTGACACCAAAAGGCTGAAAGGTCACAATGCCATAATTAACACAATACGTCCTATTTGAGGAGTAGGACTTAATGAGTATTGTTCCTGAGATACCAATGCATTTTTCCAAAAGAGCAGTAGTATGCCGTGGTCAGCAGTCACGCTATCCAGCAGTAGTGATATTGGTGAGACACTAGAATCCATTGCCAGAAGATAATTGGTTACTTTAACCAAAGCTGTCTCAGTACAATGATTAGCCTTGAATCCGGACTGCACAAATTCAAAATGATTTTTTTTTTTTCTGAAGATAAAGTCATAAAGTTGCTGTGTGACAACATTTTCCCCATAATCACAACAGTTGACTAACCCAGTGTTTTTCAACCTTTTTTAGCCTAAGGCAAACTTAATTTCATTTCAAAATTTCAAGGCACACCGTCCACTAAAAATAAAATTCCTGGCACAATTTTGTTTTTAAGCTTAAATTGTAATGTTGCCTAAATTAACAATATTAAGTTGACTGATTAACGTGGTTCGGGAGGAAATACATTTTGGATATTAATATATTTGTAATCCGTTTACAATATCTGTATCTGCCAGCCATTTTGTCAGTTGAACAGTTTTTTGCTACTTTCCTGTTTTATGTCTCAAATATATTTCCTTTTTTTGAATGATTTTAAAATTATTTTCAATACAACCTTACACAGGAAATAAGTATATATACAGTGGGACCTCGCTACTTCGCACTTTGACGTTCGCAGGTTCAGAGCTTCGCGGGCCTAAAAAAATAATTAAAATAATTTAAAAAATATATATTTTTTAAAGCATTTTTGAAGGGGCGTCGGTACTTCGTGGTTCCATGTTTGCAGGTTCAGAGCTTCGCAGGTCTAAAAAAATAATAAAATTAAAAATATATACTTTTTTTTTTTTACGCAATTTTGAAGAGGCGTCGCTACTTCCTGGTTCCACGTTTGCGGGTTCAGAGCTTGGCAGGTCTAAAAAATAATAGAATAAAATGATTAAAAAAATAATTTTTTAAAAATATATATTTTTTAAGCGTTTTTGAAGGGGCGTCGCTACTTCGCTGATTTTCACTTTTCGCGGGTGGTTTTGGTCCCCATTAACCAGGTCTACTTTTTTTTTTTTTAAACAAACTTTTTTTTAAGGTGCGCCACTACTTCGCGGATTTTTACTTATCGCAGGTGGTTTTGGTCCCACTGTATTCCTTTTTACTACCTCACAATAATTGGGAAATACATTTAAAAAAAAATTAAAAAAAATCAGCTTCCACCTACCAGATGGATGTATGTTACCAGGCTCTTCACTGGAAGAACACAAGTATACTAAATAATATATTTTTTTGTAAAAATAAAAATGAGCAATTTCCTGTGGCACACTTGTGTACCCCGGCTTGAAAACCACTGCACTAATGGTTGTTTAGAGTATTCTGAAGTCATCATCGCAGATTCAGCTTCTCAAAAATATTGCTAATGAGAAATTCAGTCTCTTTTGGCAGATCAGTTTGACAAGCTTAACATCAGAGCTTTTCAGTGTAGGGACAGACTGTACGAAGCAAAAAAAAAAAAAATGCAACAAACTTATGGATGCATGTACACCAGGGGGGAATTTAGCTCCAGGGCTTTCGAGATGCTGAGTGCCCAGTGTCTGGTTTTCTTTTTCATTTGACTTTAAGTGGTATAAGATCATTTAATATTGTTCAGGTGTCACTTCCCATTAGTGAACACCACATTCAGGGATCAGAATGGAGATTTTCATTTTCAGCTGAAATAGCCAGGGTCCAGGAATAAAGCAGGGCGGAGCCAATTTTTCTAACGGCCGCCAGGGTGCGCCAGAGCAATAAAGGAAAGAGTGAGACAGTCGGATTTTGAATTTGTTTGCTACGCAAGAGAAAAAGTGAAAAAGTCGGAATGCCTTTGGGGTTCAAAAACAGCGGAAATCCGCGGAAAATTCTGATCCCTGCACATTATACTCTGTAGCTAGCCAAAACACTACACCATGCCCAGTTTTTACTCATTTTGATAGAGCACACATCAGATTCAGATTCAGATCTACTTTATTGTCATTCGTGTATACAGAACGAAATGTCGATGCATACAGGAGCATTAAACTTGTTAGACAATGGTGCCATTTATCACTTTATAATTCAACCATTATTACGGTGAGATTGTGTTCACAGTTACTAATTTTACAGTGAACATTTAATACACCAAAGCCTTCGCCGCTATGCTCCGCAAGTGACACTAGTTGGGAGAAAGTAGCAGGGAAGAGGGTCGAGAGCAGTGGTAGGGAAAGTAGCTGATGCCATTTTTAACTGAATTCTAGTGGCCATTTCAAACTAGATCAAAAAATTAGACGTACTGCAATTAATTTAATGCTTTTTTTCAATCAAAAATATATACTAGACTCAATATTACATGTTTTAGTCCGTTTGAAGTGGGGAAGTAGTTTTATCAATTGTGGTATCAGTTAATAAAATATGGATTCACCATCTGAAATATCACAGTTCATATTCCCAGATTCCCTAGTTAGGCTCTTTGGAGCACCACTTCCTGTGGTATCTTGGAGAAACAAAACCTTCCCCCAGTATGTGTTTTGGGGTGGTGGTTTGTATTTATCGTTTATTTTTTTCTTTTCGGGTCATATTGAAACGAATAACTAATCATAAAAAAAAAGGCATGACAGGTTGATGCTAAGGGTTTGCTCCACTACATAAAAAAGTACTGGTTTACATGGTTACCAGTAGGAGGGGTTTTTAAGGGTTATTGTTCTATCTTCATTATTCGTTATTCATTATCCGTTATCGGTCAGTTCATAATACGCTACAAAGCCTAGGAGCCGGGACACTTACTCTCAGCCAAAAGGCCAAGCTAAGGTCCTAGCCCTAAAGCCTTGCTGCGATCATTGCGAATGCACCGTTCCCGGAGGTACTGCAATACCGGGCCGATGCGTGGAGTGGACAGAGCAAGCTCTTATTCCATCTCCGGATTGCAAAAATCAAAGATCATGGCAAAGGCCAAGCTAAGGACTGACATAGCATCAAAGCCACAGTCACTGCACTAGAGCCTCCTGATCTGACTCAGGAGCAGCAACTTCATTTGGTCACCGTTTTTCAGGATAATGCATCCTGGGCTGCAGCGTGTGTCAATACAGATAAAAGATGTTTTGTCACTGGAGATAAACAATTTCAATATCACATCATATAAGCATGCGTTACACCACTTGTGGCTTTGATATTTGTTTAAAAACAAACTGTGGCAATGGCATTACTTCCTTTGCACCAAAGGCTCAAAGTTCAAACCAAATGAAGCATTCGCCATTCAGGCCCCGGTTCTGTGGAATGTTCTATCCCCAGATTGAATTGCCAACCTTGGTGGCAAGGTTTTAATTACACTTTTATTCTATAGCTTATGAATGACCTATATTTCATGTTGATGAGGACTGTCCCAATGCAGCCTGGTCAGCTTCGAAGGGAGAATCACCTTATGTGCAGACTCAAGGTTTATTTTTCTCATGCTGAGCTTTTGGCAAGTTTTAGATGAGGGGATGGTGTAATAATAGTCAGTACAGCCTTTTGAGACTTCTTGTGATTAGTTATACAAAAACAGGACTCAAAGGCTTTGTCCAGTAAAGGTCTGTTTTGTGAAACTCACTTAAATTAAGCATTTCACTTAGTTTGAGTGGGCAGCACAGCGGTTAGCGCATGTGCGGCACAGTTCATGTCTTGGGAATCTCCTGCGTGGGTTCAAATCCAGCTCCAGACTTCCTGTGCAGAGTTTGTATGTTCTCCCCGTGCTTGCGTGGGTTTCCTCCGGGCACTCCGGTTTCCTCCCACAATCCAAAAATATGCATTTCAGGTGAATTGGCCAGTCCAAATTGTCGCTAGGTGTGAATGAGCGAGTGAGTTGTCTGTCTCTATGTGCCCTGCTATTGGCTGGCAACCAGTTCAGAGTGTCCCCTGCCCACTGGCTGATGATTGCTGGGATGGGCTCCAGCACCCCCACAACCCTACTGAGAATAAGCAGTGTAGCTAATGAGATGAGACTTAGTTTGAGTGGTTAAGGAAAAGATTCACTGCAAATAAAGGAATAATTTACTCCAGAATTTAAAAATATTTTTTGGGGAAATTCCACACTTGTTTGCTCAAGTGCCAATACACACCGTTTAAAGCTTTATTTAAGCTCAACACTTTAGTCCCTACTTTTCTTCAATATACCAAATCATAATAGATTTTTTTTTTAACTCTGCTCATAGTCTACCTCACAAAATGTTTACACATCACGAGTAAGAAAGTTTAAAAAGACATTTCCTCCGAGTAAACATCAGTCAACAACCCAGTGGCAAAAATGTTATAACATTTGATTTTTTGGAACAAATCCAACACTAAATGTATACCAAATATATTTTTCCAATGTTCTCTTATCAGAATCGCGCCATTTGCTCTGCCAAAGGTTTAGCAGATTCACACACAATTGACTGCAAGCTGTTTTTCAGTATGGTGAGTTTTCTCGTCTGAATTTGTGACTAAACCTGGACTTTAGTGTCAGGTACTTGGATTGAACCTGAATAAAAAAAAACTTTACTCGTGGGATTTATGTTCAAAGGTACCTCCTCAAGATGCAAACTCCACTGGGATTTCCCACATATTTCCAAGAATCCACGCTCACACACCGAATATGACCAGGAAGCATGGCTTGAAACACCACAAACTAACGTCTCTCTACGACCCTCATGTTACTGGACTTCTGTCTGCAGAGTCATCAGAATCTGCTGAAGTAGTGTCTGTAGCCACCCCCACCATCTTAAATGCTACAACATCCAACACATCAGCCTCCGACACATCATCTGCGTCAGTCAGCATTGAAGTTCCTGTCACAAAAGTGAAGAGGGACGCACCTGCTACACCCACCACCAATACAGATCCAGTTCTCCTAGTACCACCATGCCCAGGGAGGGTGCGATACTTTTAAGCATTGAAATTTTAACTTTAAATTCTTCATGACGAAATGCAAGTGTTATATTTGTTAATGTGTCATTCAACCACATGGCTTGGCTCAATGTGTGAAACTGAAAAATTCTATTTTATTGTAATAAACACAGTCACTGTCTAAATGTCTACTTTTTGTTAGAAAAATAAATCTAACAATCACACACCTGTACTTCATCTTTCAAAGCTGATGGATGGCAAAAATGACAGGTAAATCAACGTTTATTTGTAATTAATGGTAGTCATCTTTGCTCGTGGCCACCTTGGACTGCAAAAGGCCAATCCTGTAAAAATAGGAGTATGATTAAAAGAGGAAATTACAAAAACTGATAACACGTCACCAGTTAAACTACTTACTTTGAGCCATGAAGAACTGTTGGGATCTCTGGTGGTTTTGGGTATTTAGTGTGAATCGTAAAAGACTGACTTTCACCAGACTTTGTTTTCCAACTTCTTGGGTCAACAGACTGAACATTAAGAGGCTTTACATGTTTGACTGGGACATTGTGGCCTTGAACGCCGACCCAAATATCTCTCTGGGACTTGGGAGACAGTCTGGGCTCTTTACCTGGTGGACTACGCTGCAGAAGAACATACCCAGTTCGTTCAGAATGATGGCCATGCTGATCACGTTTAGAAGTTTTTTTGTGTCTATGCCCATGGAAAAATGAGAGGTTTTCAGATGCCTTTGCATCGTTAAGAATGGTGTAAGGGAGTGACTGTCCAAGCTCCCTATGAACTACACTATGTGACGGCCCCTCAGATCCTGAGGAGGCTGGAAGAGGTGCAGACTTAAGATTTGGGTTCTGCCGTTGATAACTGGTCATAAATGACCTAGCAGTCATCCCAGGAGGAGAATTCACAAATTCACGTTGTCTTGTTTGCTTTTCAGTGTGCACACTTGGGTCTTGATTTGCATGGTTGTAGACAACATCGTAGGGCATAACTTGAGGCGATAACTGATTTAGTGGTACATTTTTATTATCATATGGCCAACTGGAGTGTGAATCATGTTTAAGAGCCAAAAGAGGGTATATTGGCCTTTCATGACCAGACATTTTGTCTGGAATACTGAATGATGCAGAATTGCCACCTTGTGGTTGGCTATATGGTTCTTTATTGGAGACGGGGTTACTTTTCATTGGATTGTATTTTTCTTCATTTATTTTTTGACCAGGCAAAGCATAACTTAAACGACTTCCAGGTCGAAAATAGGCCATTGAAGCAACAAATGGCAATTCTATGTGCTTGACTTTATGAGCTTGATCAGGAGAGGAGATATAAAGATGCTGATGGAAAGTAATTTGTGGGCAGCAATTTGAAAACCCAGGGGCACAAAACTGAGTGCAGCCACTTGCTGAACCTTGTACAACAGCTCCATTAGCAGACTCTGGGGATAGAACTGCCTTCTGTGGTTCTTTGGCTGGGGGTAAAGTTTCCAACTGCCATTTTGAATGAGGTATCTTATCTTCACCCTCTGGAGATTTGTTCGATTGAGTATTTTTACCTTCTTCAAGCGTCACAATAGGAATTATAAAAGCAGGGACAGAATTACCAGGGTCCTCAGCTTTGAGTGGAGCATGTGGGTTCTTGATAACTACTCCAACATTTAATGGAAGGAAGGGGTTAGCTGGTGGTTTCAAATTTGCAGGAATCTGAGGTTGCTTTGAGTCTTGCAGCTTTGGTAAATGTAAGGGCTTCTCAGGCAATTTATCATGGTCATGTATAGGGTAACTTTGATAGGGACTGTGTGGCTTCTGGACCACACTTTCAGGGAGATTTGGTGATTGAGGGCCATTAGCAGGTTTGGCACCTATTTTTTCATGCCAGACGGGGATTGGCTGCTTTACATGACCAAGCGGCACTTCAGGTTTCTGTACCTTCAATGGAAAATGAGCAAGCTTTGGGTTTTTTACCAATTCTTTGGGATACGGTGGAAAGGGATATAGTTTAGACGACTGCTTTACTTCCCCATTAAGGACCTCAGGCTTCTGAGGCTGCACTAGCCAGGGATTTAGCTTCTTAGCCATCTCTTTAGGACCTGGTTTAGAATTTAGTGGAAAGAGGTTTGGATCAGATAGCCGTTCCACTTCTTTATTAAGGACCGCAGGCTTATGAGGCTGCACAAGCAAATGATTTGCCATTGGCTTATTAGTCTCAGGCTTTAAATTTAGTGGAATGAGGTTTGGATCAGATGGCTGGTTCACGTCTCCAAAGACTTCAGGCTGCTGTGGCTGCACTACCCAAGGATTTGACATTGGCTTTTTGGCAATCTCTTTAAGACTGGGCCTAGAATTAAGTGGAAAGGGGTTAAGGTAAGTTGGCAGTTTCTCTTTTCCCTTAGGAGCCTCAGGCTGCACTTGCCAGGGATTTGGCCTTTGTTCTGACAATTTTCCTACTCCAGGAGACAGCAAAGATGTTTGTTGATAGACTGGCTTCGGGTAAAGAGAATGGGAGTAAGGATAGGTGGGCGGATCCACTTGACTCGATGGGCCTTTAGGTTTCTGTGTGTAATGAATTTGAATTTTGGTGTGCTCCTCAGGAGTAGTCATGGGATATAGCGGATAAAGAAAGGCTGAACGCTCCATTTGATCGGGGGGGACCTCAGGCTCTTTGGTGGGTTTATGATGACCAGGAATATTATGTGGGTAGGTGTATAGTTCGGTTGGCTGCTCCACCTCATCTGATGGGAGTTCCGGCATTTGTTGTTTTGGTTTACTAGTGTTTTTTTTAGCATCAGGCATGTGGTCAAAAGAAAAGAGATAAGGACCGATTGGCCGATCCACTTGTGCTGGCGTCATCGCCGTCTTTTGCAGATTATGCAGCTCCCTTCGAGTAGGTTTGTTGGGACTGGTTGTAGAGTAAACTTTTTGGGGCTGTATATTGGGTGACAGTTGAACTCGATCTGGAGTAACCTCAGGACC
Source organism: Urocampus carinirostris (assembly GCF_059441175.1). Taxonomy (NCBI): domain Eukaryota; kingdom Metazoa; phylum Chordata; class Actinopteri; order Syngnathiformes; family Syngnathidae; genus Urocampus; species Urocampus carinirostris. Next base: position 31,658,159 of record NC_142349.1, read on the forward strand.
AAGTCCAGTTTTCATGGGTTCTTCAGTACTCATCAAGTTATAATATGGTAATTGCAATTTGCCAGGAGTGATTACAGGTGTTTGTGAGGCATACATTTGTGGTCTGGTCACTGGGTAAACCAAGTAGGGGTTTAGTTTAGGTGGCTTATTCAACGGGCGAGATGGGTCGTCACGGTTTTTGGGATTCAAAATAGGCTGTCTGAGTGATTCTTTGGGATTGGGTAATTGATCAAATGGAAAGAGATATGGGTATGAATACATGTAATGATTTGTAGGATTTTGCTCTGTATCTAGAGGGACCTTTTGTTTAGGTTCTCTATGACTGGAAATGGGATAAGGTGGATCGTCATATGTATGTCTTAAAACTGGTATAGCCTTGTCATTATGCTCCAGTCCATCTTCTGGCATGGCGTTTGAAGGATTAGGTTTGACTGGGCTGTGCACTTCACCAGGTGATTCCTCAGATTCTTGGACCTGGGACTGTTCATTTTTAGAGTCATGAAAAAAAGGATGGAAGTAGGGGTAAAGTGGTTCACCAACATCTATTAGAACTTCTGGTTTTTGAGAAAGTGAAAATTGTGGAAAAGATGTCGGTTTGGCTTCAGGTGTTTGCAGAATGTAAAAAGGATTGTAGGGGGACACTTGCGTTCCACCTTTACCAGTTTGCACTTTAAGTTCAAAAAAAGGAATAGCCTTTGTTCCCTTGTTAGACTTCTTTCCAGACAGTTGGTTATGCAAGAACGGATAGTACGGCTTACGGATACCATCAGGAGGAAGTTGTGGATTGGCAGGGCTAAGTGAAGGAAAAATCATTGGACTTTTCCTTGGTTTATTCTTCGGCAGGAGATTGGGCAAGAAAGGATAGAATGGCTTCACTGCATGACCAGGGACTTTAGGTTGAAGTTGTGGAGGCAGTGAAGCACCATCTGCATTTGTTTTTTTGCTTGGTTTATATGCAGGCCTTAGATTAGGCAAAAATGGGTAATATGGCTTCTCCACATTACCTGGGAGTTTAATTTTGTGTGGACCAGCTGGGGGCTTTTGGACTGCGTTTGGCACAGAGCCAGGTGTAATTTTGACAGGAATGAGATATGACCCAGATTGAGTTTCATACTTTTCTGGTTGGGAGGGATGTTGACTACGTGTGAGCGTATCATCTGGTTTGGGTAAGGGATGGGGAAAGCGAGAAGATGGTTCTTTAGGTGTTTCTGGTTGGGAAGACTGCAAAGCAGGTTTGGGCTTACCGTTTGGTGTATATTTAGAAAAATAATTTACTGGCTGACCAGGAAGCTTCTCAATTTGAAATGGATTATGAAAAGGCAGAGTCTGGTGAGGTACCACAGGTTGGTAGGAACTTGAAGGTGGATAATGGAATGGAAGTGAAGGATACAAGTCAATGTTTATAGGGTCTGATGGTTGCTGTGTTGGACTTTTTAAATATTCTGGTAGACTTGGGGCCATTAATGGACATGAAATCTCAGACTCTCCTTGTCCAGCCAATCCAACAGTATACCCATCATTCTGAAATGAGAAGCTGTTGAAAAACAACTGTACCACTACTTAGATCTTTCTTTTTTTACCTCCTTCCTCACACAGGAATCATAGCGGACAGACAGGACCACGCCTTCAGCCTGGTCCACTACTCCAATCCCACATTTATGTTGTGCAGCATTTAGCAGCTCCCATTTGCCATTTACTGTTTTAAAAATAAAGGTCAATTCGTGATTGTGCTATACATTTTTTCACATCGTAAAGGAATTCAGAGGATCCCATATATGCAGTTAAAAGGTTTCCAGAAAATATGATTTAGTGGAGAAAGAACCCTATCTAATGTCATTTATATAAGCCACAATAAAGTGTGTGTGTGTGTGTGTGTTCAACCTTGAATTGAAGTATCTACACTGAGAAACATTATTGGAAGTCTGCGAGTATAAAAACAAAACTGAATTATGTTTATACAAGCCATAAGGGTTTGAGTATTACCATTTTAAATTACAACAGCTAATTGAGACATTTTACTGTTTAATAAGCAGCTGCTACTCACCGTTTATTTTGATTCTAGAGAGTGGGACAATCCAATCAGTTTTCACTATCATGCCTTCTGTGTGGCATGTGACCATAGGATGGATTAATGAGGATGGTGGTGGTTTCACCAAGGGGCATGTCATCCTCATTGGTAACCCCCACCAAAGTAATGGTAGAACATAAGACTCCTCCTGAAACCAAAAAGTTTCCTGCTGGTGATTGTGCATTGTAAAAATTCACATTCAATGCTAACAATTTGAGCTATCACTAATCACAGTATGGTTTTCTGATTAATTACAGTACATCTTATTCGTATATCGTGATTATAGTAGCCTTACGCAAAAATTATTGAAAAAAATAAATAAAATTCTGCGTCTTCATTTCGGCTACATTCATTACACCCCAATTAGTTTCTCTTCCATTAGATTCTCATTTCAAATAACTTCAGGTTTGCCATATCTGGCTCAGAGTACGAGGTGGTTGTCAAAATAAACTTTTTACAAACAAAGACTTACCTCAAGAGTTACATAACAACCATCGTAAGGGGCAACCAAGACCATCCCTTTCTGTGTTGGGGTGATTGTGAAACCACAGCCGTGTGGAAGCTTTGACAAAGGTAATGGAGACAGCTTTCCTAGATCACATTTTAAAAGTAACGGGTAATTAAAACTCATTCAGTAATTTTCTTTAGTGTTGATTTTCTTAATTAGAAAGCCTACCCCTGTCGACCAAAATTGGAGATATGGCAATAGACGCAGCGTCTTGAACTTGAAGTTTCATTGAATCCGTTGAACATTCCACTTTGGGATCCATTTTAATGAGCTGATCAGTCATCGATTTGCCCGATTTAAGAAAATCTGGTGGTTGCCTGGAAAGATCCCAACCTATGCAACACATTTCCTTCAAAATACAGATCACTTAATAACTTAAGTTCCCAGTTATAATAAATTAGATAATCCTACCGGATCAGTCTCAATTAGATTGTAAGCATTTTTTTAATGGGCCTAAGACAACTGTGATACACCTGCCCGCCTTGAGGTTTGTGTCGTTTGAGATTTTTCTGACCTTCATACTTTCTCCAGCTTAAAAAAAAAAAAAAAAAAAATTTCAGATGTAATTCTCATTTCGTTTAGTCTTCTTTTTATAGCTTTTACCTTTGATGAGAAAACATTTTGAGGCAATCTCTATGGCACATAATGTAAATTCACTCTTTAAAAGGTGTCGTGCGTAGTTTGAGTGGTCCATACATTTTTAAATCAAATTTTCTTTTAAGTATGTGTTACCAATGCCTCGAGTTCAAATAGCCTTTTTTCCACTTTGTCTGCTTTTTGTCTTACTTGTATCATTGGTGTTCCAGCAGTGAAACGCATTATGGTGGTCGAAAGGAGTCTGGGGTTTAGGGTGCGGGGTGGAGAGTGATTTCACACACATGCTGGTTTTAACTTATTGGACGATGAAAATAGTGACGGAAATAGGAATGCTCGAAACACAGCCCAAATGCCAACCCTAACCCCCATAAATATGAAAATAAAAAAAGTTATTCCGAGCAGGTCTGAGAGACATGTACGTGCTCGCGGCACACAGGCAGCAATGATTCCAGCCAGAAGATAGCACCAGAAAATTAAATATTAAGTGGTGGACGCCACCTTTAATTTCTACTCTTTAGTAGAGCTAAACATTTCCTTGCATAAAAATAAAGATTCGAAAATTAGCAACCTTATCCTATACATGCCATATCTGAACTCCTCATTAAAAGGATAATTTATTGTTTGAAAATATTTCATAGTAAAAGAAAATAGCCATTTACCACAGCAATTCTTTTATTGGATTAAAAGTGTTTAATGATCCTCTTTAACTAAATTGATATAGTACAAATTATATATATACCTCAATGTAACTTTTGCAGCGGAGCAATTGCTGTGATTTTGCATTAATGTCAGTTGTTTCATACCCGTCAACCTCCACGGCTCCATGCCCTTACAAAATGTTGTATTTACCCTTACACCATAATTTTTTTTTCAAACGTGTTTATTCATGTAGTTTAACATGATGCTAGGTCCTTAGCTTGGCCTTCTTGGCCTTGCTTGGCCTTTTGATGATAGGTCCTTAGCTTGGCCTCTTTGATTTTTGCATTTCGGAGATGGAATATGAGCTTGCTCTGTCCACTCCACGCATCGGCCCGGTATTGCAGTACCTCCGGGAACGGTGCATTCGCAATGATCGCAGCAAGGCTTTAGGGCTAGGACCTTAGCTTGGCCTTTTGGCTGAGAGTAAGTGTCCCGGCTCCTAGGCTTTGTAGCGTATTATGAACTGACCGATAACGGATAATGGATAATGAATAACGAAGATAGATCAATAACCCTTAAAAACCCCAAAATGATATATTGTACATGTGTTTCGTTATATCATATATATTGTTAACTAACATTTTGTTGTCGACATGAATGAGGTTTATTATAAAAAGTTCAAAAATTAAGTGGCTTGGAGGTTCACTGTAGAAGGAAAAAAAATACATGCAAATATAATTTAAATTTAAATATAATAAGCTATATTTTCTTATTCAAATTAATTTATTTTCGGCATTAAATTATTGTTGGTAATATACTGATTAAAGGGTAAACCACAAACCTGTCTTTTCATTTTATACTTCTTTTCTTAACTTCTTTATACAACAATAATGATTCGTAATATAATGCATCAAAACAAGTGAGCCGTTTGAGAGCCGGCCCTCTTTAATGACGGACTTCCTTTCACTACATAACTACCACATGAAATCAGAAGCGGCAGATGCATGCGCACAGTAGCATCAAACCGCTCGCTTCACTTGCAACAGAAAAAACGATACAAAGATAGAGGCTACCGCGGCGAACTCGTTGGACTTGCCGTTTAGTGAGTCTGTATACTGGATGGTACCCATAATTGACAAATTTGTGCTTTTCCGCACAGATTTTCTTGTACGTCGTACACGTCTTAAATTGCATAATAAACGTACTTTGTACAGCAAAAAAGGTTGACAGGTATGGTTGTTTAGATAATAAAAACCCTTCACATTCTGAAAGTGGTTCAATTTGCAAACTTTTGACATTTAACAGACTGACACTTATCCAGCACTATTAAAAAATGTAAAGGGACATTTTGCATTAGAGCACAGATGTGGCTGTAGGCCTATTATATAGTGCAAACAAAAATGAGTGCTAAAAAGCAAATGAATATAAACCATGGCGACTCTGAGCACAAACTGCACCATTTTTTTTTATGACAGTCTTTTGGGTACAAGAGATTGCAAGTTGGGGACAATTATTTTAGCTCCCTTTTGGTGAGGCTTATGTTATGTCATGTAGAATGCACATTTCTCCACCTATGAGCATTTTAGAAAATGCACTTATGTGGTCGTTCATGAATTGCTTATTATTTAAACCAGAATTTATTCAATGAATTACTTTTTTAACCACTTAGAAGGGGTTAAATACACCTAATCGGCAAACATTGTTTTTATCGTTTTATAACACATACATGTAGTCATTAAATGGCCTTTTTAATTTAAGAACGCTACACAGAACGAATGTAATTTGCAAGGCATACCTGTATCGTCTTGGTAATCTAAATCAGCATCCAGCATCTGTCCAGAAGCTTTGCTCAGAGGTGCAACTTGCTGAAACACCAAAAGCTTTCCATAATAAAAAACTTCTCTTTTGCTTGAAGCTAGTGGAGGTTGGTGTTCCAATTGAAATAAGGTCTTTTCCCGTGTCATTTGAGAGCAATGGCAAAGTTGACCGACAGCGAGCAGAAAAAATCCTGAACACAATAAAATTGTAGAGCCTTCTTGCCTTTTACGCGCCATTATAACTAAAAAAGAAGGCACTGCATACAGAGAAATTCGAGTTCTTCTGCGCCAACCATCGAAAGGACAGTTGCTTGCACAGGAACGACTAATGAGGAAACGATGCGTTGTGGCACACAAGGTGTTATCAATAGCCTAATTGTGGGCGCGGCCTAGAAACAAATCATCCTATTGGGTTTCAGACTGATTACCGTATAGGACAAAACTTGAGAATTTTCTATTTTTAAAAAGGTCTGCAATTCGTGTCCCGCTGGTAGATAATATTCTTTACTTTAGGGCATTTTAAAGTCTTCTAGTAAATTGAGAGGGAGGAAAATACAATGAGCAAACATTGTAAACAAATGCCCCATGATTAAATTCTATTTTCTGAATCTCATCTCATCTCATTAGCCGTACCGCTTATCCTCATTAGGGTCGCGGGGGGGCTGGAGCCCATCCCAGCCATCTCCGGGCAGTGGGCAGGGGACACCCTGAACTGGTTGCCAGCCAGTCGCAAGGCACACAGGGACAGACAATTCGCTCGCTCATTCACACCTAGGGACAATTTGGACCGGCCAATCAACCTGACATGCATGTTTTTGGAATGTGGGAGGAAACCGGAGTGCCCGGAGGAAACCCACGCAAGCACGGGGAGAACATGCCTACACCCCAAAGGAAGGTTGGTAGCTGAATATGAACCCATGACCTCAGAACTGTGCCGCACACGCGCTAACCACCGTGCCGCCTAATAATTGAATCATTTTGAAATAAAACAATTTTCACTGTTCCACAGTTAAATTACATTCATACATGTTAAGTTTCAGAAATGGGAAATCGGGAGATTTTTTTTTCGACACGATTATTATTTGAAAAGACAACAATAAAATTCGTTTTTCAATCTACTTTATTGTTATTTTATGTTTACATGTGATTAATACAATGTTTAATTATTCAAAATTTTCTGGTGTTCTTTAACATAGTCATATGTAGCACTCTTATTCGTCTGCTGCTTTCCAAGCAATGAGATCACGTGGAGTTCGTGATTATGATTGCTGAGTCTCGATCAAAGCTTTTTCCGGTGCAGAACGGCGAAAAAGACGATGATAAAGACTATGGATAATTCAGCTACATTTTAATCGGCAAAACTGTTCACATAAAAATTTCGGCGACCAAAAAAAGAAAAAATAATGAAATTTTTTGAAATCGGTAGAGACTTAACAAGTGCGATTACATTTGTGTGTGTCTATGTAAAATGACTAAAAGGCATTTCACCCCCAAAAATATTTTTCAGAAAAATATTGATTAAAAATAGAGAACAATGACTTTGGCATTGAAAAGGAATTCTGAAGAATACAACAGTCAACAATTACCTTAAAATTTCGACTATAAGGCGCATCTTGTTTCCCAAGCCTTTAACCCTTGCAGCTTATGCAACGATGCGTCCAATTTAGGCATTTTATAATGTCCACCAGGGGGGCCTGAGCGGTAGGAGTGGAACAGGTGGAATGTGTGTGTTGAGGAAACTGCAAGTTTAATGTAACTTCCCGCTTTGTGCATTAATAAAATTAGCATGAACAGACCATCATCATCTTGGAAAAGCTGTCAATCAAAAAAGGGAGGGCTCACTACCATATTGGGAATCATTTCACGAGTCTGTTTATTTGTAAAATGAAATAATGTGCCGAAACGAACAGCTTACAAAAGACAACGTCCAACAAAGTGGAAATGTTAAAGCTGATTCCTATTCATCTGTCAGCATTATCGTGTGTTTTGGAAAAAATATATTGCATGGATGGATTCTATTGATTGTTCTTGATCTAACGAAGCCATTCAAAGAAGTTGAAGACGGCCTACAGGTGGATTAAGTCGATTAAGTTTATAGTTTTCGGGTATCTTGTTTCAGACTGATCGTGGTGATCCCCTGATTAGTATATTTTGAAATGGTCATCATAACTTGAATCCCAAGAGTTTAGGATTTCCAAGGTATTTCAGTGACTGGTGATATCGTGCATGCACGTATTTGTTTATCATAAGTCCAGTAGCCCACTGGGTGGGGGCCAGCGGAATGGGTTAAGGTACCCTATACTATTAAAACTCTTTCTGTGTTGTCTTTCTTTTTAAATACCTCGTGTTTCAATTTGGGCACACGCATCTTAGTCATCTGCGGCTTATGTATGAACAAAACATTTTTTATCAAAAAAATTACTAGGTGCTGTTTATAATCAGGTGTGCCTTATAACTGAATTTCACAGTAGTAGGAAGTAGACAGTCTTCTGCAGTGAGTAACTTCAGCACAATGCTCTTGGGATTTTGGTCAATTCTTCTTTTAGCCTACTCAAAGTTTGGTAATTGTAGGGGGTTTCTTGACCATAACTTTATCACTAAGGATTTTCTATCTATAGGGTTTAAATCCGGACTTCAGGCAGGCCATGCCATTAATTCAATGTGTTTTCCTATAAGGAAATTCTTTACCTGTTTTGCTGCGTGACATGGAGCATTGTCCTGCATGAAGACTGCAGGCTAAATGGGCAAAGACCACAGGTAAGGGACCATGTGCGGTTGGAGAAGGTCCTTATACATATTTGCATTCACTCAGCAATGTATGCAGAAAACATGCCCCAAACCTTTCACTGACATTTATTTTTTTTCTACACACTTTGGGTTTAGTCTTTCTCCAATGAGTCACAAAACATAATGCTTCCCATCAGACCCACATAAATTAAATTTAGTTTCATTACTGAAGTTAATTCTGGACCACTTCTACCCTGTCCACACAACATGCTCCACAGCAAAGCTCAGTCTAGCTATTTGATTATTTTTTTTTTGGTAATGAGGTTTAGTCAATGCAGTGTGTGCCTTCCATCCAAATGCTCTTTGACGGCAAGACATATCCTTACCATGTTCAGTACTGAACTTGTGAGGAATTCCAGCTGCAAAGTGGAACCGATTACCCGTTGACATGCTGTCCTCTTGCATTTTTCTTCCGTAGACAACCAGCCTTCCTTGGCAACTTGAATGTTTGTAGTTTTTATTCTTAATAACACAGATTTGCAATGAACAACTTGTCTTGCTATTGATGATATGGCCATCCCATTTGTTTTCATGACAACCTGCTGCCAGAGCCTTTCACTCACTTTAGAACAGCTCACCATCTTGCCAAGTCAGTGAAGCTGGCTGTTAGAATGCCAGTTTAATAGCGGATGGCAGATAATTAAAGAAATTAGCACCATGTGCTAGATTAGCATCATTAAGCAGGAGGCACGTGAAAGTGTTCTCTAGACAGTGCATTTTTAGCAAAATACAGTTGTTGTTTTTTTAAATGTCTTAACCATTTCGTGGAAAAAAGTCGTGGTAACATTGTATGGACCTAACAAGATATACTTAAACTGTTAAGCAGTGAAGATGGCATTTTTTTCAGAATCATTCAATTGATCGTAAGTTGTTCGCTAATTTTGATCTCCAGTTTAAATTGCCTGAAGGGCAAACCGGCACAGAGACAGCTTCTTCCCAAGGACCATCACCACCCTAAACAGGCGCACAAATCTGTGAAAAGAGGTCTTGCGACTTATTTGGGGTTTATTTTGTTGGTGCTGTAACTTATTACACATAACTGTAAAAAATATTTAAACCTTGAGACCTGTTCGAGGATTTGTGTTGCTGCCAAATGTTATTGCACTTTTCATGGAACTATTGTTACGATACACAATTATTTTTCATTGCACTATTTTTATATTATTTTATATTATTATTTTATATTTAGGCCGGGCTCTAAGCACCACGTTGAGTATTTTTGCCTCCTTATCCCAACAGTCTTTCATCTCTTATCTCTTTATAGTCTTTATACATGTTTACCCTGGATTGCCATGTCTATTCTCGTTGCATACAATGTTTTACAACGTTGAGATCAATGACATTAAAGACTATTCTTGTTTTTTCAATTCAAACCGTTCGGAAAAACATTTCGAGTTGAACGAAAATGATTATATTTGTTAAATATATTAAATTAATTTTATAAATGAAAATTGACTTATGCAGTTCCGTGGACATTTTTTTTCCCATTGAAACACTTTTGACTACCTTATCATTCTGAATTTAAATTTTCTACACGTTTCATTCATTTCTTTATTGTGAAGGCTTTTACCCACCATGTGTATGCCCTTGACTGCAATTACTGTAGACAAAAAAGTCATTGTTTAAAGAACCTCGATAATTAGAATTTATCTAAGGACTTACTTGTTAAAATTGATAAGGTTTGTAGCTAATGTACGAGATCTGTTTTGTCACAGAAGTCTTAGCAGAGCATTTGTGTTTTTAAAACCTGTTATTGTAAATAGCCGTTTATAATGAAATTATGTGCAGTTTCCAACATCACAAAAGACAAATGCAGACATTTTCTCTCTCTTGTTTAATTCTGTACATATTCCACAAAGTATGGAGATTACTGATGCCAAAATGTCCCTTCAGAAAGTGCCATTAAGTTATTCTCTTGCCAGGGCAGCAGGTAAAAATCCAACTAGTCGCAACACATGAGGTTGTTTTTTATGGCACTGGATACACAATTCTTGGAGGTTTATCACAAGACAACTTACAAATGTTCCTTATCCAACCAACACCACTTTCATTTAGTTTAGTGTACACAGCATATTTATTTTTTTCCAAGCTATAATACTTCTAAGTACCATACGATGACAATTTGTGAATACATCTTGGATGACTAAAAGCACAATGCAAAAAAATGACAAGGTGTCAGAACCAAACACCCTTGGTTTACAGTCAATATGCATTAAAGTAGTTTCAGTAGTTAATTAAGTTAGTCAAAAATAAAAATGAAAAACAAAGTCTATTAGTGTTGACAAATTTTCAGTAGTGCCCAGGTAGGTTTGAAAAAAAAAATTATAAGAAAAAGAGCGGTTACAATTTCTCAACTTTCTAAAACCTTCCAAAGATTTTTTAAAATTAAATTACAGTAAACGAGTGAGACCAACAATCGTCAAATTGAGGGGATCATCCTTTTACATAATGATCTGGTCCAAGGTGGGAACAAATGGGGAAGGAGGGCGAAGAAAGGGTGGCACAGCCAATTTCAAGAGCTGATATATTATCCGTCACAAAAGTGGAATGCCCTAACTCCGGAATGTAGGGAAAGGGATGTCAGCTTTTTATTCAGTATCCAAGACATGCAACTTGAGGTCCGCATACTAGTATGCTTTGTCCCCACAATTCATTGCCCATGTAGAGCGACTATAGGTCACACCACGGTAGAAACACTTTTACCAGTGCTTTTTGAAATCATTTGTGTGAATTCGGACCTACTTGAATTACCTCATGCTGGACGCAAACATTGAATAGGTGCTTAATTTGTATCCTTCTTAAGCATTCCTGTTGTAGTACTTTGTCATTCCTAGCTGTACACCCTTGACAGTCTTGTGGGACAACTACATCTATAGCTTGGACCAACTGCAGTAACCAAAGTTTGATGAAATTCTACGAGGTAACATCAAGTGCTTCACCAAATTATCAGTCAACTGTCACCTAGTGTATTTTTGCCTCAGCAGTCATATGTAGTCATCCTACAAAATACGACAATTCACTACTTAATGACTAGTAATCACCAGTGTGAGTTTGAGAACATTGTACCACATTTTCATTTTGCATTACTGTATAATATTTACGTATGTTAATAGGACCACACTGTCAGACACAGTGATATGCAGTTTAATTGAGAATCACTTCACTGCTCTTTAGGGTGCTACAAGTATGGTTCAGGAGAATACTAGTGTACAACACGTGTTCACACTTTCAAACGGGTAAATGTTTAGTAAAAGCTGAGGGGCTGGCTTTCAACAGATAACCTTGACATTCATATTGGACATCCATATATCCTCTCCACTTCTTTTTTTAGGGCACGTCAACACAATTGAGCAATGATAAGAAGAAAAGTGCATTCTTGGACATGCCGAGAATATTTTTCAAGTTAAGTTTTAAGTGCAGAGGTACACGGGCCCTAAACAAGGATGTTGATTCCATCCTCAACCTGACTGCCAATAGTATTGGTATGCAGTCAACTAATGCACATTTTCCGCCACTAGTAGCATATACCTGTCTAACCAAGTATCTGGGGTGAAGCGCCGACTAAGTTATTTTTCCTTGGGGTGTATATCAAAGGACAACAAGGAAAAGCAGCAACTGCTTGCCATAAAGGCAATCTCAGCATTTACTCACACTCCCAATAGTTTTATTTCACAAGCTAGCACACCGGTACAGTACTGACCAAGCCGTACGATGGAGTTGTTCGCTATCCTAAAATTGCCTTGCTGATGGAGGACAAAGGGTCTATACTAGTGCATGGACCATCAGCTAGAAATCAAGGATACAATGGAGTAAAATCTCAGCTTCCATTATAATGCATTGAAGTAGCACAACAATGTGCTCTTCTTGACCAAGACACTGTAACTGCACCTTAAAGATCACATCCAGGGACAAGACATGAGCATGTGATGGTGGGTAAAAAAATAAATAAAAACAAAAATAAACCGAAATAAAAATAAGAGTGGCAAATGTTTACACAGATACAAGCTCAAGTCAGCGTTTTTTTTTTAAATTGGAGGCAGGTTTGGCTGGGAAACGTTTGAAGGGCCAGAGAACCATAATAAAAGCAGATATGCATGCAACAATGCAAACATGCTGATGAATATTGTAGGGGAACGCCATCTTCACTTTTTAAATTGGCTTGTAGTGAAGCAGATGTCAAAGAAAGTTCTATTTCCACTTTGCTGTTTTTTTTTAAACACTCCTTTGGTTTGTGAACAATTTCAGTGAGAATGCCATTACTGCAGTGTAAAAAATGCTGATCTCATGATTGGCATGGAGAAGGAAAAAAATCGAGCATGAAAAAAGGGGATGCAAGAAACATTGTTTGCCCTTAAATCCTGGAAGAATGTGGTGCGTTGTTAGTTGATGGATGGTGAGGTTGCCTAATATCCAGCCTTCCTCAGGTATTCTGCCATTTCATGTGCTTTCTTGTTAAGATTTCCACCATGGATCGCCTCCTTTCCCATAACTATAACCAATACTGGGGCACATAGGGATGGGGAAGGGGAGGGGAGTGGTTATACATACAGAGAGAAAATAAACCCAATTGAACTTTCTCCACCCCCAAATAATGGAGGAGGAGGTCCAGGTGTCAGGATCTTACCACTCTTCAATGCCATAACATTTTCCATGACATTTGACAGCTTGCAGGAGAAATCTTAACAGCAATATTTATTTTCTCTTCCTTATGTCCCTCAAATTTTTACCTAAATGAGCCTGGGAAACATTAAAAGCCCGAATCCCGCAAGTATTTTGCCATTGAGTAAGCCTTCTTATTCAAGCCGCCTCCATGGACCCCTTCTTTTCCCATTACAAGAACCAAAACTGAAAGAGAAGAGATAGAAAAGGAGGGTGAGATATCAAGAGAAGCATCCTAAAGTTAAGAAGTACTGTCATGAGAAGTGTGAAGATATGATTTAAATGCAATGTTGTGTTTGCAGTCAGTTTTGTCATTTTACTCTAAATTAAACCGACACAAAAAAGTACTACCATCAGAAGATGTTCTGCTAGGATTTGGTAGGAGCAAAATGTAGTGGGATTAACCTTTCCAGTATTACAAGATATCTATGGAAAATAGTTATAGTTTTCATCTTTGGTCATAAATAAATAGAATTATTCATAATTACGTTGAAGATACAGTCAACTTTCACTTTAATATTCCTGCTTTTGACATATGAAATTGAATATGCTGAACCCCCAACTCGTACAAACTAAGGATATCAAATGCACAGCACATTTGACATATTTGGGTAGAGGGATGAGAAGAACAATTGAGTTTTGTGGGTTTTTTTTTTTTTTCGGGGGAAAGAGGTTTTTTTTGCTAAAACTTACAGCCAAAAAAATGTTATCACAGAATAAAAAGTCCACTAAAAACTAAAGTCCAGAATTCAAATGAAGGTGTAATTAAAACCAAGATTGTTGTGACCGTTTCTAATATTGGTACTGTATTTAAATTTAAGAGGTAGTGGAAAAGGGCGAAAAGGGGGAAACGGGTCGGTTTTGTTGGCTTTTCCCAAATTCAGATTCAGAATGTTAACACGGATGAAAGGCCAAAATTCTTCAGACAAAGAAGAGGGAAAGAAGAAAGAAAACACACCCTACTAAAGGGCAAATGAGGGGAAACTGGAATTATTTATTTCAGAAAAAGGAGGGGCAGCCCTTACATTTGTCTCAACAGGAACAATTTAGAGGCCTTTTTTCCCACAAAAGCTACTTTACATCGTTGCTTTCCTGAACAAGACATCAAAACTAGGTATTTATAGAAGTACCATACCAATATTTGTGATATCTAAAGAAAATATGATCTCAAATGACATATTCACCTATGCAGGAGTTGATCAAATATGTAAAACTAGGAAGCCCTAAACTTTTTCTTTACCTTGTCCAGCTCGTCCCACAGAGATGTTATATGTGGGTTCTCCTCCTTGGCTCTTTGTCCTCATGTCCATTGTCCAATCCCCCTCGTCTTGCAGGCTGTCTCTAAGCACCGAACACTTTTTTGAGCCCAGGGTGAGACCACAAGTGTAGAAGGTCTCTCTGTCTTTGCCTACCAGAACGTCAATTTCTTGGGACTGAAAAACAAAATCATTAAGGAGTAAAGATAAAAATCTGCTGGCCATATTTAGACAGTGAATTGCATAAACGAGGAATGTCACACAAAAATGTCAAACTTCATGTAGTGAAATTATTTTAAATTATTTCGCAGACCTCTTGCTTATATTTGTTCCAATCAGACTAAAATATTTTGAAAAAAATGAAGGCAACTTTAGATTAAAGAGATTGATTAAAATTGACTTTATAAATCTCCCTGGAAAGAGTTATAATTTGCTTTCATTTACGTTTTAACATTTTGAAATATTTGAAAGGAATTAATACATTACTACTTTACATGGTTGTGACTGTGGTCGGATTTATTATAAATGTAAAAAATGCTGCAAATAAGGATTTACCATTAAAGCATACATAAAAAATGCTACATTTTGGGCTAACCTTGATAACATCAACGTCTTTTTTAGTTTCAATACAAAACACCCTAACATATCCAAAAAGAGTAAAACATCTATAAGTTTGGTAGAGTATTTTCTGCTTTTGATTAATTACCATTTAGTGAATCGATCTTTAAAAAAATGACTACCACAATTTCACCAGAGATTGAACGTAATAACTGAAAAGCTATTATTTTAAAGAGAAATCAGGACAAAATTGTAAAATCTTTGCATGTCGGTAATGTAATGGGCGGTGATCGGAAACGTTAGAAAAACGACTTCAACAACTGTAAGGAACTAATTTGCAAATGTATAAATCTATAATCGTGGTTAATAACATTGAGTCTAGGGCAAAAAGAATCATCAAGTGGTCGCAAGTTATTTTTGATTTTAACTCCATTAATAGCACTGTTGCTGTGTCCCAGTGGTCTCCAACGGGATAACTCCGGGCACCTGGTCGCCCTAACACCTCCGAGTAGCCTGCAGAATGATTCTGAAAATATATCATGGGTCATTGTGATTTTGTAAGAAATTCGAATTTTATATGGCATGACGTTTAGTGGTTGTCCAGGATGAGTCTGATTTAAACCTGGTAATAACATAGTAGCAACATAGTAATAACATATCTTAGAAATGAACATCTAACTGGTAGTTCAGTAACAAAAAAGTAGCTCTCAGCTTCAAAAACGTTTGTCCTGAACACAGCAAATGTTCTTGACAAGGCATTTGGTGCCATCTGGCGGACACTTATTTTAACTGATTTTTTTGCAAAACAAAAAATGAGGGGCGTCAGACTAAAACAAAAAACGGCAGTATGCTTTCTTCACGCTTTACAAAAAGTTTGTTCGATGGTGAGGTTGAAGGTTGCAGCATCAGTACGTAGTTTTTGTTCTGTATGACAACCACTGTATTCTAAATTTGAAATTTAGACGCCAGCAAACTAATAGCAGTAGCGTTTTAAACGGACACAGTAGAATATTTGACCACTAGATGTCGCTGTATAGTGTAGTGCAACCAAAAGCAAGTGCTACAAAACACAAGGAGGAATACAAACTACAGAAACCTAATGTGACCAAACCGCACAATATTTCTTCTATTTTTAACCCCAGCCTTTCACAAGGTTGTAGTTTTTTTGGGAGCACCTTCAACAGCAAGCTAGCGGAAAATCATGTCAGCTATCTTCAGGTTAGCTTCATGTAATGCAGAATTAATGACAAATTCTCAACCAAAAGTATATTTTTTTAAAAGTTGCACGTTTACATGATAGTCTCGTGTTTTTCCTTGCCCTAATGTAGGTTTTAGATCAGGGGATGTGTAATAATAGTGTGTGGTTTGCAATAATCTGTGGTCTGTGCAGCCCTTTGAGACTCTTTGTGATTAAGGGCTATAGAAATAAATATGACTTGACTTAACTTTAATGAATTAAGTTTTGTAGTTCGAATCCTGGCTCCGCCGTGTTATATGTCGAAATGTGCTTTGGTAAGACACTGAACCCCTAATGCCCCCAATAAGCAGGTTAGCGCCTAACATGGCTGCACGCTATTGGGAAATGTGAAGCACACTGTAAAGCGCTTTGGGAAGTCTTGACTTGAAAAGTACTATATAAATGCAGATCATTTCATTTCATTTTGTTTTCACCGTTAGGGGCGCCAAGTAATCCTCAATGTCCCATAAATAATAATAATAATAATAATAATTTCCTTGTATTGTCATTCTGTGTAACAATGTACACAGAACGAAATGTCGATTGCACCTGACCCGTTGTAGCGAGCCGATGCAGCCGCAGCCAACAGAGGGCGCCGCCGACCACTTTTTAAGTCTTAGGAATGACTCGGCCGGGGCGCAAACCACCGACCTCCCAGTCTCAAAGCGGGCGCCTTACCATCTAGGCTACTGAGTCAATTCCCACAAAAAGCAGATGAGCTGACACCTATTACCATTATCAGCAATTGCTACTAATACAAATAGCTGAAAAAGGGATGGTATCCAGACTAATGCCGATTTCCGAGATCAGTACTCGTCTCTGAAAATAACGATTTAAGATAAAACCCTGGACCATTTTTTCGACAGCAAAAAATAAAATAAAAAGAACTCCTTATGTATAATGATTTTTTTAATCGATTTAAATTTTTACCAATCTTCTTGGGGAAAATAAGAGGTACATAAACTCTTAAATTTGATGAATACTGTTGTTTGTTTCTCAGTTTAAAAAATGTATGTATATTTTTCAAACCACACAATCTATAGGTTTTTTTGAATGCAGATTAGAGTTAAAATCGAGCCTAAAAAACCCCGACCCATCCCAAAGGTATAGAAGCCTGAACCAGCCCGAACCCGACCAAATTAACTTGATTAGAGGGACCAGGCCTGAAGTAAACCCATAGCTGCACTTCGGCACAAACTGCAGCGCCGAGCTGCAGCTTCGTCGTCGGTCTCAGAAAGCAAGTATGCACTTCGGTACCAAAGTAAACCCTACCTACGATAATTAACCTGTCTATAACATACAGTACTAACAACATAGTAATAGCATTGTATGTTATGCATATCAAACTGGGTGCGCTTTGTGCTTATTAGTATACAGGGATCAGAATGGAGATTTTCATTTTCAGCTATAGCCAGGGTCCAGGAATAAAGCAGGGCGGAGCCTAACCCAGCCCCCCCCCCAGCACGGCGGTGCAGTGGTTAGCGCGTGTGCGGCACAGTTCTGAGGTCATGAGATCTAACCTCCTGTGCGGAGTTTGCATGTTCTCCCCGTGCTTGCGTGGCTTTCCTCCGGACATCTAGTTTCCTCCCACATTCCAAAAACATGCATGTTAGGTTAATTGGCTGGTCCAAATTGTCCTTAGGTGTGAATGACTGACCAAATTGTTTGTCCCTGTGTGCCCTGCGACTGCCTGGCAATCAGTTCAGAGTGTCCCCTGCCCACTACCTAAAGATAACTGGGATGGGCTCCAGCAGCCCCACGACCCTACTGAGGATAACCGGTCCAGATAATGGATGGATGGATGGATGCTTTGGCTGGCATGCGTTTTTACTAAATGTTATTGTACTTCTTTTCATTGGACTACTGTTGGGATGCACTTATTTTGCGTTGCAATTATGATCTTAAAACAGTCTCTAATACGAACTTTTTTGTAAATATTTTTGCCTCTTTATATAGACACTCTTTTAGCTTATTTTCTCCTGCAAAGTCTTTATTACATGTTTACCCTGGAGTGCCGTGTCTAATAGCGTTCCACAACGTTGATTCCGATGACAATAAGGGCAATTCAATTCAACTAACAATGGAGTCAAGAACTGTGACCGATGTATTTATCCATCAACCTGCATTATCAATGGTGCAGACCGTACGCAAAATAGAGCAAGAACGCATGACGGATCGCTAATTTCCAACGATTACTGCAACAATATCACAAAAACAGTAAGAAAGAAGGCAGTTTAAAACCTCGTTCATAATCACAGGTTATTCAAAAGTCAGCCGGTGCGCTCTTTTGTGTGTGCGTGTGAGTGGTCACAGGTAACCGGCGGATCGGCGGCTTAACGTTTGCTAATCATCACAGCCACAGTACACAAAGAATGCTCCTTTTACATCAAAGCCGGAGCCAATCTCTTCAAATGTATGAGAACAAAAAAAATGAGAGGTTATTCATCGTCGTCTAAAATGGTCTCATGGTGGGCGCTGGGCTTTTGGTGTTGGTGTCCACGCCCGTTTCTAATGATGCCTGGCCGTACACGAGGCGGCTAAATAATCCTGCGGCGTTTCCTTAGCCAGGAAAGGCCAGAGATGCATTAGCTTAGCGTAGCCGCCAGTCGGTTATTCATTTGCATAGATAACGGGATTTTCAACCTTCCTCCGCGGTGCTTTTCCTAGCCAGCATCCGCTGAGAATCACAACACCTTACACATACCGTTCCCCATTTCAATTCTATTCTCACCGTGATATTGTTGAAAGTCCCACCATCATGTGCTGCCCAAACATATTTGGCGTCCAAATAGCCAACAATGGCGCTGTCTTGACAGCTGCCATCGGCCATCAGGTTTTCCACGTAGTTTTGCCAAGACATGTTGAGGAAAGACAAAGCAGGTGCACACAAGGGTTGCGGATGCGAGAGCGAGCGAACAAGGCCGAAAATGGAGAAAGATTCGTTGGGGAGCCAAGGATGGAAGCCACCACTACACAGACGCGTTAGGGTGGCGAAGAAAGCCGGGGCACTAGTGCGGCTGCGGCTGCGTCTGCGGCTGGCAGGGTGTAGTCCGGATTTCAGATCACTCCGCACAATGAACCTCTATCGCCACCGGCGTTTTTTACGGCAGCAGACGGCGGAAGAAAAAATAGGAATAGAGAATTAGCCAACTGTGTGAGGGAATACTGGCCTGGGGACTGCAGTATACAAAAAAAAAAAACTGAACATTTTATATGCAAAAACGAAAAAAGCACCTGCTCCCCACTAGCTTGTTAAAGAGGACGATTCTCTCTATTTTATTGCACCCATGTTTCTTTGATGCCACACTTTCACCTCATTCAAGACGTCTTGGGAACTATAGCTTTCCCAAATACCTCTTTTTACCCAGCAAATGCACGCAACAAAGGACATTTTCTTTCAAAGTTTATATCCGAAAAATATTTAATGAACTATTTTTTATTTCGCTTGAGGTTATTGTTTTTTTATCATTTCACATTTCCAATGATCTACATACCTGTCAACCTGTACGTTTTTGCCCTACAAAGTACGTTTATTATGCATTTTAAGACGTGTACAACGTACAAGAAAATCTGTACGAAAAAAACGCAAATTTGTCAATTATGGCTACCATCCGGTATACACCGACTATGACGAAACAGCAAATCAATCAAGTCAAACGAGTTCGCCGCGGTAGCCTCCATCTCGGTATCGTTTCTTTTCGTTGCAAACAAAGCGAGCAGTTTGATTTCATGTGGTAGTTATGTATTGAAAGGAAGTCCGTCTCTTTTTAGAGAACCGTCTTTTTCGGCTCAACTCATTTGTCATGTCCAGCATGGTCACCGTGGCAACCGGCTGGCCCCGCCCCCTTGGCACAGGCTGTAGCAGATTTTCTAATTTGCATGTGTGCTTCTTAAAGGCGGGTTTTGGGGATTGCCGGTTGCGGGTTCATTGCATTACTATGCATTATTCTGTTCTGTTTGACTTGAGGAAACCTGTACTTGCCCGTTCTGAGTAAAAGCCTGTTTTGTGAGTATTCCTAGTCTGAGTTCCTGTTTGCCTGTAAGCCTGTTTTTGTTTTTGTCCCTGAGTGTTGGACGACTTTTATTTCCTTAATAAAAGTGAAACGATCAGTTATTCCTAAGTTATTAAGGAATAACTGATCGTTTCACTTTTATTAACACGAATGAGTTCACCCTTCCTGCCTCCTGCCTCCGATCTGGTCCGGTCCCGTGACATCATTAAAGAGAGCTGGCCCTCAAACGGCTCACTTGCTTTGATGCATTATATTACGATCTATTATTGTTGTATAAAGAAGTTAAGAAAAAAAGGAAATATAAAAGGAGAAAACGAAAAAAGTTTCGTAGTTATCCCTTTAATCAGTATATTACCAACAGCAATTTAATGCACAAAATGAATTAATAATTTGGATAAGAAAATGTATGATTCTACTTAACTATATTTGCATGTATTTTTTCCTTCTACTGTGAACGTCCAAGCTACTTAACTTTTTTATAATAACCCTCATTCATGTCGAGCAACTCAGTATCTCACAACAAAATGTTAATTAACAATATATATGATATAACAAAACAGATGTACAATATAAAATGTTAAACTACATAAATAAACATGTTTGAAAAAAAATATGGTGTAAGATTATTTTGTATTTTGTAAGGGAAAATACAACATTTTGTAAGGGCATGGAGCCATGGAGGTTGACAGGTATGGATCTACAAATTAAGGATGTTGATAATGTCATGAACTGGAACAGGATCAGGACCCAAATGCGTGACGTTTCTCACACAAGCCTTTTATTTTACGGGAAATGGGGAGTCATGCACGTTAGGCAGCAGTCTGGCGTGGAAAGACAGGAAGCCAGACAGATTACCTCATTTTTCAAAACAATACCGATAAACAAATCTTGACTACTCCCCAATACCATACAGGCTCCAATACAATTACATACTGTACCTGTCAACTTATACGTTTTCCCTGTATTTTGTATGTTTATGATCATTTCAAATTGTGTAGGCCGTATTACGATTTTGGTATGAGGAAAAAATACTGCTATGTATAATAAGCAACACTACATATACTTCAAGTGGTAAAGAACTGATATAGTTTCCGGAAAAATTGTTTGTGCTGCCTACGTGGTAAATGAAATAAGTTCTGGGGCCGGCCGGATCCAGATTGTCTGTTCTCAGAAGGGACAGAGCAGTAAAATAATGTCAACTTGAAATGTGTTGTGTTATGCTTTGTCGTTTAGCCTACTTTAGTAGCCCACCCTATACATTTTATTCATGTATGGCACTTGATATTTTTTAAGCCCAACACATTTATTAACAAAAAATGGGAAAAACAGATATTCATGTTTGGCATTGAATGAGTTACCTGGATTATCATAACAGTTGAGTGATTGCAGTTTTACACATGCACCGACTCACTGACTATGCTATACAAACTCAAGTGGAAGCAATGAAAAATTTAATTTTTATCTTAATCGTTGTGGTGGTTTGAAATGATTAACAAAAAAATTAAAAAACAAAAGTTCTACCAGTGCATGGGCAATGACATTAAACTACATAAGATGAAACTTTTTGGCTGGGCCTATTAAAGCTGAGAGTACACCCCTTACTGCCCTCTAGCGGCCATAGGGTCCACTTGGTTTGGATTTATTATAAAATCATAACTTTTGATAGAAATGACCAACGGACTCGCTTTTTTTGACATACGTACTCAGAAATGTATGATGCATTGATACATCACATTATATCGAACTGTAAAGAGATTTTTTGCAGTTGGTAAAAATCGGAAGTATAGCACCATGCCACACGATGCGCTAACTAGCTACTTTTATTGCAGTTTTGAATCTGAGGGACTGACAAGTTTTAAGTCATGAGTAGTCAAGTCAAGTCATGTTTATTTGCATAGCCCTTTTTTTGCATAGTTATTTGCAGGGCTGCACATACCACAGATTATTTCAAACTACAGACTATTATTACATCGTCCCCTGATCTAAAACCTACACGAGGGCAGGGGAAAAACTCAAAACCTCGACATGAGGTAAATGTAGAAACTTTGAGAAGGGGCCGCTCATAAGGTAATCCCCCCTCCAGGATGACCAGGTTGCAGCGGATGTTGCAATAACAAATAATACAGAGATATTGTCAACGTGAAATATAGGTCATTCATAAGTTCAACAGTTACACTGGGGTTGCAAGTAGAATCTCAGTGGCAGAGCATTTCAATGCATCGGGCCCCGAACCTGCGGATCTCTTTTTGGTTCTTGGATCACTAGTAGACCAGCATTTTCAGAGCGAAGGCTCCAGACTGGAACATAGGGGGAAATTAATCTGAAAGATATGAGGGACCTAGTCCATTCATGATTTTGTATATTACCAACAGAACCTTAAATTCACATCTTAAGCTATCAGGAAGCCAATGCAGGTTAGTTAAATTCAGGGTAATGTGATCAAACTTTATTTTCTTATTGGGTGCGGAGTTCTGTTATTTGGTCTTAAAGGGACTGTGTGTATTATTTGACCATTACGTGTCCCAATATGGAATAGTGCAACAGAAAACGAGTGTTAAAAACCACAAGGTAGAATACAAACTATGGAGACGAACAGAAAGAACTTCACAATTTTCCTCGTGTTTTTTTTTTTTTTTGCCAAGTCCTTCGCAAGGTTTTTGTGGTGCCAGTAGCAGCAACAAGGCCGGCAACAATGTCAGCTCCCTCTAGGTGAGGCTCATCTTATGTAAAATAAATGCAAATTTCTTGACCTAGGAATGTTCTAGAAATTTCACGTGTATACAATAGTGTGTGTATTTTTCTTATTATTTAAATCAATACCGGCTCGACAAATAAATATAAATATAAATCCAGTGGGACCTCGGTTATCGTGGTTAATGGGGACCAAAACCACCCGCGAAAAGGGAAAATCCGCAAAGAAGCGGCGCCCCTTTAAAAAAAATAAATAAATATATATATATATATATATATATATATATATATATAAAATATATAAAATATATAAAATATATAAAATATATAAAATATATATATATATATATATATATATATATATATATATATATATTTTTTTTTTTTAATTATTATTATTTTTTTTTTTATTTATTTTTTTTAAATTTATTTTTATTATTTTTTTGACCCGGTTGATGGGGACCAAAACCACCCGCGAAGTAGCGACGCCCCTTCAAAAATGCTTTAAAAAAAATATATATATATATATATATAAATAATTATGTTATTTTATCATTATTATTTTTTAGGCGCGCGAAGCTCTGAACCCGCGAACGTCGAACCGCGAAGTAGCGAGGTCCCACTGTATAACTTTTATTTTAATAAATAATATCTTTTACCACTAGAGGCACTAAATAGCACACTCTGTCCCTTTAAAAAAATAAGTACAGTACAGTACAAGTGAACCTCCAGCCCAGCAAAGCTCTCTGCTTTGGCTAACAAACAAGAATTTGAATAATCCATGTTGAGTAGAAACGCTCATAATCATCCAGGGAGAATTGGTATTTTTGTATTTAAAATGTTTCTTAAATTACGTCAAATGCAATCGGTGTAGAAAACGATGAAAGTAAATACAAATTATCTTAATTCAGGATGTAAGCTATATTTGAATAGCCATGCACATACCTGTCAACCTGTACGTTTTTGCCGTAAAAAGTACGTTTATTATGCATTTTAAGACGTGTACGACGTAAAAGAAAAACTGTACGGAAAAATGCAAACTTGTCAATTATGGCTCCCATCCGGTATACACCGACTATCACGAAACGGCCAATCAATCGAGTTAAACCAGTTCGCAGTGGTAGCCTCTATCTTGGTATGTTTTTTTTTTCGTTGCAAATGAAGCGAGCAGTTTGATGCTACTGTGCACATGCGTTTGACACCACATGGTAGGTTGTGTAGTGAAAGGAAGTCCGTCTCTTTTTAGAGAACCGGCTTTTTCGGCTCAACTCATCGTACGGCTCACTTGCTTTGATCCATTATATTATGAATTATGATATTGTATAAAGAAGTTAAGAAGAAAAAGTAAGTATAAAAGGAGAAAATGAAAAAAGACAGGTTTGTGGTTATCCCTTTAATCGGTATATTACCAACAATAATTCAATGCAGAAAATGAATTAATAATTTGAATGAGAAAATGTATTATTCTACCTAATTATATTTGCATGCATTTTTTTCTTCTACAATGAACAAACAAGCTACTTAATTTTTGAACTTTTTTAAATAATAAACCTCATTCATGTCGAGCAACTCAGTATCTCACAACAAAATGTTAATTGACAATATATATGATATAACGAAACACATGTACAATATAACATTTCAAACTACATAAATAAACACGTTTGAAAAAAAAACGGTTGGAACAATTTTATTGACACTTTTAACAGCAATTAAACACATTCACAATTTCACCGTATCATATTCTAACAAGGTTTCTGGAGGTAAAGTGAAAGTGTGACATTCTGCCTTTGCTCTTTGTTTCCGCCAAAGCTTTTAGTTCTTGTTGGTGTAAGATTTTTTTTGTATTCTGTAAGGGAAAATACGACAGTTTGTAAGGGCATGGAGCCGTGGAGGTCATTATCGCTTACTCAAATGTATAGCAGGCAATGCAAACACAAATGACACGAATGATTTTCATTTTTCAAATGAATTAAGAGCAACCACATAATGTAATAGGTGCGGAAAAACTCAAAGGATATGATTTTATGTTCATACGTTTGACGTATTCAACAGTCATGGCTACAGTAAGTACAGTTGTGGGTGGTTGGATCCCTTCACCACTAGGGTCGTCGGGGCGTCACATATTTTTAGCCACTTGAGGCAGTCTAAGGCTAACGTGAGCAGGGCACACTATACTGAACTCTACTTAAACTAAGGGGACCCTTGCTTACTTCAGTGTGGGATCATGTGAACATAATTATTAAATAAACATGCGAATATAACAGAATACTCGCCTAAAGACTCGGCCATATCCTGACATAGTTCACTTTCTGTCATCCTTAGTCATGCGTGGGATGTCTGACTTTTTCATTGGTACATGAAGGCAGCACCAACCGCAGTAGTCTACCCAACATGCACCGCGCTAGCATACAACATACGAATATAGCCATCTTGTCAAACAGTGCGGGAGGTAGCGGTGTGGTTCTCATATGTATATTTTCTTCTTTTTAAAAAAACAGTCTTTTGAGGCGTGTCTTATCTATTTAACTCGACCGCAGTTGCGTTCATGGTAAGTGAGCGGTGAAGTGAGTTGACAGGGCGAGGGGTTTTTGGGAGTACTTCGGAGGTGATGCCTCGCTTACTTGTTCCGACGTAGGGGGGAGTGTGCGGCAGTCAGTTGGCTTGTCTCGATAGCTTTTTTTACGAAGGTTAAGGGGACCCCCAAAGCGCCCTTGCGAATCACTGGAACTTACACAGAGACTACGGCGACCATTAGGAGTGACCAAAAGGCGGGCAGGCGGCCCATGGATCATAAGACATTTCCGTCCCGCCTTTGGAAGTCTGCGTGTTGATCGCATCCGGAGAAGTGAAAGTGATGGCTCACATGCACCTCAGTTTCTCTTAACCCTATTTCTATCTGATTGTGTGTCGTCTAGCAACTTTCTGGAGCCCAGAAAACAACACCGCCTGATGGACAGGACTTAAAGTTACCTGCTCAGTAACCTTCAGCCTCCCCTTTTCTGGTGAAGGGGGATCTAGACGCACTCGAGGTGAGGAATCAGCCTGCTACCATGTCGAAAATGCCGGCCAAGAAGAAGAGCTGTTTCCAAATCACAAGTGTGACTCAGGCCCAGGTGGCTACTCTTGGCACAACAGCGGACGATGCGGAAAGCCTTGAGGACCCGGATGACTCCCAAGCAGAGGATGTTTCGTCAGGGATGTACGAACTTCCACAGATGGAGCACGAGTTGGCGTGCGACAGGACTTTGACCGAAGAAGAGCAAAATAGCACTGGAGAGACAGAATCAACTGGGGTTATAGCACCGTTTCACTTACCTCATTTGTCTGTGCTGTCAGTCAATCCCTCGGGGGAGTTTCAGAAATCTCCAGTGTCTGGTATGGTTCAGATGCCCACGGGGAGCGGCGGTAGGGCCGTTGTTACACAGCAACAAGCTGTTCCATCATCTAATCCCGGCCCTGTTATTGTTTCCGTCAATGTTTCCCTACCAGCTGCAACACCCAGCCCAGGTCTGCCTCCTGCTCCTGCTTCCTCTACAGTGACTTTTACTTCCCGTTTCAGAGTTATCAAACTTGACCATAGTACAGGAGAACCTTTCAGAAGAGGCAGGTGGACATGTACAGAATTTTATGAGAAAGAGTCTGATGGCTGCGTAGTGAATCGGACTGCAGAAGGAACGAGAAGAGATATCAGCGTGGCATCAGAGGGTGCTGCAGACAGAGACAGTGGGCTGGGCCAGACTGGCACTTCTGTGGTTAACCTGGTAACACACACAAATCCAGCATCCAGTGCTTCGCCGGATGCTGTTTGCTTGCAATCGGCAGAGACGTCAGCGCACCAGAACTTAGTTACTCAGCAACATGCTGCCAGTGGTTCTGCACTCAACAGTAGCAGGCCCACTCCTGTCCAAGCCCAACCTGCACTGGTGAGCCTTCGCCCTGCTGCTCCACAGAGTGCCAGTAATGGATTTTCTCAAATGCTGAAGTCCCCCATTATACCTCCATCTGCCCAGACCCAAGCCTACCAAAATCCTGTGGGACAACACCTTCCTGGCCAGATCCAGACTGAGTTCCATCAACCGCAGTCACCTTCAGTGTCCGGCCAGTCCACAGGACCACACACGATAGGACAAGCAATATACCCCATTATTCCCCAGGGATCTACTGCAGTTTCTACTGTTGGTCATTTTGGGGATGTCACTGTAAATGCTGGACAGACGGCTCAAAACCAGACCAGCGGAATGGGAAGTTCTGCAATGCCTGGTGGACTTTCTCTTAGTCAGTATACCATCACTGGACTACCCCAAACCCAAGGTCTTCATCCCGCATCCTCCAGTGTGCAAAATGTGCCTGTCGCTGTGGCAAGCTCTGGTGTGCCCCCTACTGTGCCTACTGCTGTGCCCAGTGCTTCCAGTGCTGCTATGCCAAAGGTGACAGCTGCTAATTTGACTCCAAGTCAGATAAACCAAGGCATAACACCGGGGGTTTTAGCGGGTCACAATCTACTCACAGCCGGATTTGGACAGGTAGAAGGAGGCGGCAATCTTAGGAAATCGGATGTTGTTAATGCACAGTCATTTGGGAAGGATCTGGTGAAGCCCCTCTTGCCTGCAAGCTTGCAGCTGGCTGCTCCAACTGTTAACAGCCTGTTTGGAATTCACATACCGGTCGACGGGGATGAGGAGAGGTAACATTTTATTTTCTTGCTATCCATTTTTTTGTATTTTACATTGCAAATTGTAGTTTGCAAGAAGGCTTTTCTATGTTTTGAGACTTCCATTGTCAAGATCTTGCTGTTCAAGAATCGTTGGAAAAAGTGCTTCAATGTCCCTCTGAAGATTTGGCATTTTGAAAATTGGAGCATAATTGATGAAAGTGCTGATTTTTTTTATTAAATCCTATTAGAGAATTGTTTGCACACAGTGTGCTATCTTCTTCAGGTCCTCAGGTTTTGTTTTTTTCTTATCACAGGTGACTTTGGCGGAGTAGTTTGGTACATACACCCTTAACTGGTGCAAATTCCCAAAAAAGTATTGCTTTCATGTTATTCAGTCCCCATCACACACACTATTTGTCATCTCGGCATAACTAGATCTTCCTTAGAAATTTTCAGTGACATTTTAACTAAAAATGTTGTGTCCATTTTACCGCGGCTGGCAGTGTAGTAAATTTTAATGTTTCATAATGTTGATTTTATCCAAAGGTTCATATCATCCTAAAATAAAAGAAACATGTCCACCTTTCCCTGAATACTCTCCCAATTGGCTCCCATGATTTATACTTTTTTACGTTAAAATAAACTGCCATTTTGACGAATATACAATTTGAATCCCTAGTAATGTGTTAATTTTGTATTTATTATAATATGAGCAGTAAATAACTGTTTTGGGTGAAGATTTCATAATGATGGTAATCTTAATTAAGATATTGCAGTGTTACTCTAGTCTGGGTTGGCTCTGTACACCAAATGTATCTTAATTATTTCATACACAAAAAAATATATTCATATATTTTTTCAAACAAAGTTGTACATGTAACTCAATCCCAGTTTTGTTTATATTGAGTGTAATAGAAAAATTGTCTCATGAATATTGCTTTACAGTTAATAAAATGAATCCATATAAAAATCCCAACGTACTAAGTTGTGACTTCCAGTTTGCAGCAGTTCAGGAGATGACGTTTTGGAGGAAGTGAAATAAGAGGAAGGAAATAAGTCAAATGTTTCTCACTTGTCCTGAAAAAAAGTAATGTAGCTCGTTTTGTAGAAAATGATCATCACTTACCCAAAAACACAATTATACGAGTCACGTTTGAAGAAGGTTATGGTTTTCTTGTCAAATGTTTGTACCTATCTTAAGATTTAAATCCTTTCTGTAAACTAGATACAGAAGTAACATTCCATATCAATCAGTGTTACCAAAACTAAATCTGTACCATTCTTTGATTTATAAGTAAAACTAGAAACCATAGTTAGTATTTGTTCATGCACTTTTAATACACAAAAACATTGAATTACCCAATTTTAGTTAACTGGATCCCCAAATACTTAAATGTAATGAGATTACTCAAAACATAAACATCGCATCTCGAGGGAAAAACAAACGTGTCACACGCCCAAATTTCTTCCCTAATCCTGTTTGTAATTGCAGTAATGATTACCAGTAGTCATTTGACTAGCTCTTTTTCATAAGTAGTACATGGTTGCATAAAGTAACAGTTTTGTTGGCCTGTTGTGACGGTCAGGTTCTTGTCATTGGAGATACACAACGCCTAGACAATTCATACCTGCACAATACAGATACACGTGGAACGGGAAATTGATCGAGTTGTCACCCAAATAAGTTATGTTAAAAACGACCATTAAATCAGTTAAGTTAAATGTCTTGCCTTTTCTTCACTTAAGAGCATTGTTGTGAATGTCAGTATTCTGCACTTTGATGAAGTAAATGTCCAAATTGGTAATTATGATCACACAGAAAATGAATGATTGTTAAAAAGCCAATTGCTCTACGTTCATCTTAAAGTAGGCCTCAAAGATCTTTATCTTTTTGATAAACCTTATCTCTCCCAGATTCTATTGAATAATTTCAATGGGATGAACTCACACTCTCCTTTAGTTGGTGCTTTTCTCACTTTATCTTGTGAATATTTACAAACCCTGAGTGCTCATTTATAGTGGTGATAAATGTATACTGAATTGGTAAGCTCAGCTCGGGTGGTTTTATTTTCACAAGAGCAAATTGGAGCCAAGTTCGGGCTGCACTGCCTTTGCCTTGGCCCCGTACACTGCTTTTGGCAGCTCAAGAAACAAATTAAAAGTCTAAATTATCATATGATTTTTGCATGTATGTAGTTCACCCTTTGAAGCCCAATTGTATTTTAGTTACTGGAAACCAAGCCCCCTTACTGATAAGAGCAGGGGGTCTCTTAGCACAGCTCAGCCCTATCAGACATAGACATGAAGCAGCGGCCTTTCCACCGTGATACAATTTTGCTGATAAGAGCTTTCTCAGTGGGGCGTGCCGACCCAACACACTTTTTATATACATTTTCTCTACATTCCATTTAAGTGTTTGACTTGAAGGCTAAATTGTACGTGTAACAATTGAATGTGGTGTTTAATCAGTACCTGTGGACCAGCATTTGACAGATGAGCTTTGGCAGTTATAATAAGCAGATGAAGTGCTGAATGACATTCCTTTAGGGAATAACGCTGGTACACCCAATAGCTTGAGGAAAGTGCAAAGGGAAACTTGCATCTTGTATGACACTTGAGTTCGGTCAGCCATCTACCCTCTCTGGTCTTTTTATCCATTTACTCTGCAATATTCCTTATTTTTTGTAGCTCATGTCACTTACATATTTTACTTCACATTGATGTGTTTCAAGGTTCAGTTTATTGGAGATCATTGTAGATAAAATGGCATCCTTCAACTCGCCACCATAGTCCCTCAGACTAAAAAACGGATACCAAAGGAATGAGAACCAAGATGCAGCTTGCATACTTGGAACATGATTCACTTTGCTTTAATCTTTCCCAGATGGGTTTCGGCAAACCAAGGTGTAAAACAACTATGCGACTCTGTAATAACATTGTTTTGGGTATTCCTCAGCTTTTTCAAAATTTGCATAAATTGTGCCTCGGGGGTGCCGTTGGGAAATTCAGATACTGCAAAAGGTTTAAAGAGTAGAGGTATTTATTTTGGATGAACTAGGTGTGGGCAGTGGAACAAAGAGCAAATCTCCCTAACAAGTCAAGCTTCTGCATTCTACTTAGATATGGCATACTCGCCTACCATAACTGAAGGTGAAACTGGGCAATTATGCAGGAAAAGCTTCTTTTTTTTTTCAAGCAAACTAATGCCTGCACCCTCAACCAAATTTGCAAAAAAGGACTTATCTTGGAAAACAAACTAACAAACTATGTATGCATTCAATCGTATTATTTTCTGACATGTGAACAGGCTTTCTAAGAAATTCTACCAATAGTGGCTTGCTTCACAAAAATCTGGTGGCAAAAACAAAACAAAACCTTACCCTCCATTTTTCCCCCAAATTGACTACTTACGATATTACATTACATACATTACATTATTACAAGCCTTTTATTATTTTAATATTGCTGAATTTGGCTTACAGCTTAAGACAACTCAAAAATCCTATCTCAAAATATTAGAATATCATGAAAAAGTATACAAGTAGGCTATTCAACTTATCACCTGAATCATCTAATTAACTCGAAACACCTTGCGAGGGTTTCCTGAGCCTTAAAACACTCAGCTTGGTTCAGTAAAGTAAATCACAAGTATGGGGAAGACTGCTGATCTGACTGCTGTCCAGAGGACCATCATTGATACCCTCCATCAGGAGGGTAAGACACAAAAATAAATTTCTCAAAGAGCAGGCTGTTCACAGAGTGCAGTTTCAAAGCATATCCACAAAAAGTCTGTTGGAAGGGAAAAATGTGGCCGGAAACGCTGCACAACCACGAGAGATGACCGCAGCCTTAACAAAATTGTGAAGAAGAGCCGCTTCCAGAATTTGGGGGAGCTTCAAAGACAGTGGGCTGAAGCTGGAGTCCAGGTATCAAAAGCCACAGTTCACAGACGTGTCCGGGAAATGGGCTACAATAGCCGTATTCCCATGGTCAAGCCACTTCTGAACTCAAGACAACGGAAGAAGCGTCTGACTTGGGCTATGGAGAAGAAGCACTGGACAGTTGCAGAGTGGTCCAAAGTCCTCTTTTCAGACGAAAGCAAGTTTTGCATTTCATTTGGAAGTCAAGGCGCCAGAGTCTGGAGAAAGGCTGGAGAGGAGCAAAATCAGGGTTGCTTGAAATCCAGTGTGAAGTTCCCACAATCAGCAATGGTTTGGGGAGCCATGTCAGCTGCTGGTGTTGGTCCACTGTGTTTCATCAAGTCCAGAGTAAATGCAACTGTGTACCAAGAGATTTTAGAGCACTACATGCTTCCGTCTGCTGAAAAGCTCTATGGAGATGAGGATTTCATTTTCCAGCATGATCTGGCACCTGCCCACAGTGCCAAAACCACCAGTAACTGGTGCACTGACCATGGCATCACTGTCCTTGATTGGCCTGCTAATTCCCCTGACCTGAACCCCATTGAGAATTTGTGGGGTATAGTTAAGAAGAAGATGAAAGACACCAGACCTACAAATGCAAATGAGCTGAAGGCCGCTATCGAAGCATCCTGGGCATCAATAACACCTCAGCAATGCCACAGGCTGATTGCCTCCATGCCACGCCGGATTGATGCAGTAATCCGTGCAAAAGGATTCCCAACCAAGTACTGAGTGCATCAATGGACATTTTCAAATGTTTGATTTAGTTTTGCTGTTATAAAATTATTTTTTTACTTGGTCTGAGGAAGTATTCTAATATTTTGAGATAGGATTTTTGAGTTTTTTTCAGCTGTAAGCCAAATTCAGCAATATTCAAATAATAAAAGGCTTGAAATAGTTCCGTTGATGTGTAATGAATCCAGAATGTATGACATTTTTGTTTTTTTAATTGCATTACAGAAAATAAAGAACTTTATCACAATATTCTAATTTTCTGAGACAGTCCTGTATATATATATATATATATATATATATATATATATATATATATATATATATATATATATATATATATATATATATATATATTTATATTTATTTATTTTACCATTCAAGTGCACTTTTCGCTCCTGAAAAGTTAACTAACTCAAACCTGTGTTTTCCCTCTCAAGACATATTCCTAGAAAGCATGAAGGCAAATGCAGCTTCAGGGCTTTTCTTTCTTTTCCATCTCATAATATTTGACCTGGGAACGATCCCAGTTGATGTCGCAATTGTTATTATGTTGCAGTGGGCTTATACCTTGCAGAAAATATAGTATTTTGACTTTAAACTGTACAAATAAACATAAAGCGATCAGCATACTTGTGAAGTGAGAGCTCCATTACCAAAACTTCTCAGATTGACAATTGTGCTCAGTGACCTCTGGCAGCTAATGACGTTGTGACGGGTTCAGTTTTAAGATTTACGTCGATGTCAAATATTGTGGTTGGCCAGTGAACTACAGAAGTTTGTACCTTGGGAATCTTACTGTTTGATTGCTTAATATTTCATCATGCAGAAAACAGACTTGTTTAAGAAATATTTAGGTACCGGTAGTTATTAAAAGATAATTACCAGCTATTCTAAATGTTCTGCTAATCAAATCTACATAATTTAAAACTGAATGAATATTCTTTACTTTATGATAACAAATGTTCGAGACATAAACAAGACATTTTTATGGATTGACTCTTTTGTCATGTTAAGAGCCGTAATGTTTGTTTACTTTGTTGTTACATTGAAGAAAAAAATTCCCGATTATTCTTACCTTTTTTTTTATATTGATGTGAAAACACGTAATTGTTAGTAGTTAGATTAGGTTTCATGTTCCACTTTTGGCCCCTTTTCTCATATTTTTAAATAAAGTTTCTTTAAAATAGATGAAAGAAATTGCAGACCACATATTTTGCGACTGTAATCAGTCTCAATTGACAGACTTTTCACATGTAGAGCGTACAAGTAGCACAATACGCATCGGTCTTTGTCCGACTGGGGATTTTGTGACATATCAGTAGAAGTTACAGGTCATTGAGCAAAAGTGGCAACCAGAGCAGTTCTGGTTTATTGATTAACATAGCCTGCACTGTAAATTAACCTAAATAATGAGAGGCACCTATCTAATGTACCAAACTGATGCCATGTAGTCAAGATACGGATCAATTTGTGGTTTACTTGTACTGTCGTACCCGCACTCCATCAAGTGTTTCTTAACTCATTGCAAGTTATCTATCTGACCTTGATCATTTCAGCATTTTTCTGAGTTTGTATGTTCTGATGTTTAAGCTGTGAAGGAAGAGTTTGTCTCAAGGGAGTGGCATGGATTGGCACACCCGTGCTTTCAGGAGTTTAAGTATGGTAACCGTCAAAGCAAAAGTGTGCAGAAGTATAGAGCGAGTTTTGTGAGAGGCTTTAGTTATGAGGTAATCTCAGGAAACATGCCTGTGTTTGTGTGTTAGGTTTCTAGGAAAAGAGCCTGGTGTTTGTCCTTACACACATGCTGTAAATCAACTCCTCATTCCTGTATGTGATGTGTGTATGTGTTCAGCCATTTTTTGTCACTGTTTGCTAAGTTATGTTTGTTTGGATTTGGTCTTTGTGGTTTGTGGAATCGTTTATCTAAGTTTTCGTGTGTGCTGGTGTCCATTCACACATGAGTCCTGGGCGAGAGGGCAGCATGGGGATTTCCTTTCCCTTTTCCAGTGCACATCCGTTACTGCAGGACATGGTGTTCTCGTAACCAAACATGTCAAATATCTTCTTCTTTCAACACAAAATTAATATTTACAGTTTATACTTTGAATCACTGTAAGCTAGTGACTTATTTTCAAAAGGAGACCTACATAAAACTCTGAGAATTGACATACAGGACTGAAGTGGATCATTGTAGCAGTAGTCAAATGAGATGCATGAAGGATGCCCTATGTTCGAGTTAGCTTATAGAATACTTGCAATGTTCAATTTTCAATCAGATTATTGCCTTGTTGTAAACATACCAATTGATTGCATTTTGCCAGAGTAAGAAAACAAAAAAGACTTATGTCAAGCCCAAAGGAGGGTCAATGAGATAATTCTTACATGCAGCTAATCCATATGGTAAATAAATATCATACATGGTATTTTCTCTTTTCCCTGATAGGTCAAGCTGCTAAATTAAATGCTTTTTTTAACAAACCACAACCTTATTTGGGATTTCAAATATCTTGTTTTCTTGTTTCAACTCAACTGTCCTTGTTTCTTTTTTTCTTTCTCCCCCCTTTTCCTGAATCTGGCTGGGACAGGAACCCCTCCAAGGCTTTCTTCCAGGCCTTCCAGTCTGGCAGCAGATTAAGGGACTCAAAGGCCCACAGTGATAGGTACAGTACCAAATTGCAATGGACTGGCCTGGGCCTTGCAAGAGTGCAAAAATGTGTGCAGTGTTGCTCTGGTAGCCCGACGCTTTGCTGATTGCAACATGCATGAAACAAGTCTAGAAAATCTTGGCAGCAGGAGTGGAATTGCCCAATTGACTTTACAATGAAGACCTTGTCTTTTTCCAATATTTTCGCTTTTCTTCCCCTTCCCCTGTTTTCTGACACACTGTTGGTGTCGTATAGTAAACATATAATGTTGATTTGCTGCTCAATTTTAAATGTAAAATGTTATGGAAAATATTCATTTAAAAGGATGTTACTCGTATATAATAATAATAATAATAATAATTTCCTTGTATTGTCATTCTGTGTAACAATGTACACAGAACGAAATGTCGATTGCATCTGACCCGATGCAGCCGCAGCCAAGAGAGGGCGCCGCCGACCACTTTTTAAGTCTTAGGAATGACTCGGCCGGGGCGCGAACCCGAACCTCCCAGTCTCAAAGCGGGCGCCTTACTAATGCTACATTAACACATTTTAATGATCATGTATTGATTAATGCAAATAACAAACAAAAAATTGTGCTTAAAGAACATCGTAATAAAATCTGAAAAATGACTTTCTTTTGTTGGTCAAAAAAAAGGTTCCACGACAATCACAATCCAGGAGTGCTTCACAGAATTGTTGGTTTCTTCAATAAGGGAGTTTTGTTGGTGCGCTTCTGTCTCATTTTCAAAAAAGGAGAAACCCCATCTACTCAAAGTTTAGTCCAGGTACAAATCCTATTAATCAACATGGCCATTTGATTAAATCATTGGCAATGTCACATTTTAGGGCAAGCTGCAATGAAGTGTCAGGCTAGTAGTACCTGTATGCTATTATCCTAAATGGGCAGGGATAATCCATTGAAATGATGTTAGACACCCATTCATCAATATACTGCAAAGCCTCCATTAGACCACATGTGTCAAACTCATGGCCCGGGGGCCAAATATGGCATGCCACATCATCTTATGTGGCCTGCAAAATCTTAAAATGTTTGGGCGTCTAAGAATAAATGGGTTGGAAGAGTATATTAACCAAAAACTACATTTCCCAAATATCCGTCAATGAAATGAAATGAAATGAAATGATCTGCATTTATATAGCGCTTTTCAAGTCAATGACTTCCCAAAGCGCTTTACATTATCACATTTCCCAATAGTGGCCGTGATCTGTGCAGCCATGTAAGGCGCTAACCTGCTTATTGGGGGTATTGGGTGTTCAGTGTCTTACCCAAGGACACTTCGGCATGTAACACGGACAAGCCGGGATTCGAACTGGGATCCCTTAATCCTAAAACGATCGCTCTACCTCCTGAGCTACTGCCGCCCCAAATTATCAATTATGATACCAAAAGAGACTGCTCAACATCAATACACAGCAGTGTTTCCATGTCAATGCCAATGACAGGAATTGAGAAATACATTTTCCCTAAAATGTCCAAGAACATTTTGTTATATTTAGTTTATAACATCTTATTTATGTGGAACAACATGTTTTCAATACAACTACAATGTTTGTGACTTCATGACTAATAAATTAAAAGTTTGTTTTTCATGAGAGAGTTGTTAGATTTATTTTACATAACATTCAGTTACATTTAGTTGCATTGATAACTTACATCTGGCCCTTAGTGAAATTGAGTTGGACACCCCTGCATTAGACCAACAACAATAATAATAAAATAAATAAGGTTTATGTACTATACATTCATATAAGCATTTTCACTACCTTTCGAAAGTAATGTTAAACAAAAGGGGTAAAGTCTAGTTCAACATTGAGACCTGGAAATTGTTGTCTCTTTCTGTGTAAATCCAAAAAGACTCTTTGTGTTGGAGTCTCTCAAGTCTGTCACCCCGTCTTATAGATTCTGGTACATTATCCATGCCATAGGTTTGTAAAGTTGAAATAGAATGATTTGCTTCAAATGCATGCCATAATGTATCGAGTGTTTACTGTTCCAATGTCTTGTTTATGCTCAGCAAGGCCTAATTTACTAATTTACGTTCACTTCTATCCAACCGGCCGCAAGGGCATTCATGTCTGTATATCACATTACCCATAATATAATTAACTTTAAAAAAATAAGCATTATATTTAATCTTTAAATGCCAGTTCAAAAGCGAAACCGGAACTTCAGGGTTAGAGGTGAGGTAACGGCGTCCTTCACTAATGTATTTGTAGACCGCAGCAATAACCAGAAGGTGGTCAACATATTGGCACTTATCTCACGTGGATGAATCGCTTCAGACAGAAAGAAGTATTTAAAGATGTGAGACATTGTGTCATAAAAGACTAAGATTTGGTTGTATTTTAAATGAAAATAGGGTCAGCAAAGGACAGGCAGCCGCTGAGAACTCGCTGTAGGTTTCAGCAATAACAACAATGACTTTCTCACCTTGGCACTTCAGTTTACCAACTAGTTCTGTATAGCATTTGCAGCACCAACAGGTTTGACACCCTTAGCAGCTGTGTTAGGAATATTTAATGTATACTATATTGTGCGGTGCTTCATTGTTGTGTGAAGAGAACTTAATGCTGCTTTACTGTGTAAACCTGTTTTAGATACACTGATCATCTGACAGTTTCTAACTAGGAAATATAAAGCAATATTGCTTGACTGAATACCACCACTCACTAAAAAGATTTTTTTCCTATTTCTCAAGGAAGAAGACATTGCATATGCATGAGCAGCATATTTGAAATTAAGGATAAGACTGGTTGAAGACGTGGGAAAGTGTCTTACTTTCCAAGGAACTATAATTTTATGTTATTGTGTATATGTGTATTGTGGAGTTGGGTTGTGCGGCATTCAAATGTTTGCAATGTTTTATCCTTTTCATCTTTATACTTGGGTTCACCAGTTTCTCTCAATACTATTTTTCAGAAGTCACAGCGTTTCCATTTTTGATTATTTGGGGATACTGTGGTATCTCCCAGCCACATTTTGGAGTTTTGGATTTGACATATCTTTGGTGAACTTATTCCATCTTATGTATTCCATTCCATTCCGATAAAATGATTTTTTTAAAGCATTAAACTCGGTATTAAATGCCTACACATAGTCATAAAAAAAGCTGACTGCAACGAAAATGTTTGTTCTAATTTTCATTGTCTGTGAATAGATTAACAATGTAACTTATTTGCCATCATGAAAACTGGACTCACATCTTCCCACTTTGTTTTATGTAGTTTCCACAACAAGCCGGCATCTACAATACCATTGAGAGGCGATTAAAAAAGCAGCCCAAACAGGCACGTGTTCAGCGTTCATCCACTTTTAGTTTTCGCATCGAGTTTCACTTCCCAGTAAGCAAGCTGCTCACACCCTTCATAACCTCTTAGTCATATGACCACTCATGTGGCATGAATGAATTTTATTATTCCCTGTGCAGTTCAGCTTTTGTTTGGCATTCCCTCTGCTTATTTTTGTCAGTTTCCAGAAAAGCTTATTCAACATTTCTAACTGTATCACATGGGCCCATATTTAATTTAATTATCCGCTTTATTCACAGGCTTAAAACTCTCCTACTAGAAGAAGAATTGGTTTTAGTGGATTTTAATTTAAAATGCTAAGTGCCATTGAAATTATTGAGTGCCATTTTACAGTATGTGAAAAGTTTGATCTCGATGTTAACACAGGGTTTTTTCCTCATCCATTGCGAATTACGTTGGATGAGGTTCCCTGAAAACAATATGGACACAGTGCCAACATTTCTTTCAATATGGTGAATTATTGAAATGAATGTATTTTATGTTGAAATGAGCATGCTCAAGTAATCAGGGGCTTAAGTTTGTTTGATCCGTCTTTATTCACACATGCGTTTCTGTGGATTTGATTTCAAGTCTGACCTACTGGCCTTCAGTACAACTGCTTGTGATATACAGGGGCAGTCAAAAAATAAAAGGCTTCCGTTTCGGCATCCTTATCAGTCAGTTTAGCCCAAGTTTGTAAGTGGACTTCTTTCTTAGTTATTTTTCTAGGTGTTTTCATTATTCTTTCATTTAGTATAGTTTTTATTCCAATTCCTTTCAGGCAAAGGGTACCAGAAAAATCCCACTGTCTCAGGTAAATATTTCAGAGTATTTGTCATTATTTCTCCCATCTCGAAAAAAAAAATTGTTTTAATTTTTAAATATCTTTGTAACATAGATTTAATATTGTTCCGTGTACCTGACAAATTCATCTGTTGCCATAGTTAACATAATATTTTACTCCTAAACTTACCTTTTCGTGCAAGGTTTTGTTCCAAGGTTTATAAAGTACCTGTATCAAGAAATTAAAAATGTTTCTGGTTTCAGCGAGACACGCTTAAACTCACTTGAAACTTTCTTGCTAGTTCAGCCTTTTAACCAGAAAATGATGTGCCCTAATGCGAACCATTATTAGTTTCGTACCTTAATGATTTTTGCGTTCTCAACCGAAAATGTATTGCTTCTTTAATGTTTACGCGTTGGCTAATGATAGCGTCATACGTCACGCCATGTCTTGATACTTTTGTGACTTTGACAGCTTGTTTTGGTGCTAAATTGCCAAGTAATATTCACCAAATTATTGGAAAATGGGAGGCCAGTAATAAGTGACCTTTGGTCCTGTTTTGAATTTATATCAAGTATTTAGGTTTGTGGGAAGAAGTTTCCACATAATTATGTCTTCCATCTTGAGAATCACACATATAAAAACCGAGAAATTAGTTGCCCTGAAGGGACCAAGTGACTTCTCATAGACATATCAAAAATCTCACAACATTTATTTTTCAATGTCATATTAATTTATTCACGTAAGCTCACAATACTGTGATCATTGTATTTGTTCTTGAAAATTGTTTTTTTGCATGCTTTGGATCATTTATAAAGAGGAGTGACACAGAAAGCACATATATTTTTTTACAAACCTATAAAACAATTGTTAATAATTTACAACTACTATACACTTGTTTTAACTGAGATAAAAAAGAACTAACTGGACAGTTTTGTGTTAGGATGGGAAAGTTACTGGTTAGGACACAAAACTAGCAAAATAGTTTCTGGTTCAGTCAAAAACAGACAGAGAAAGATGAGGAAGATTTCACAAAAGTTGTTTTTTTCCCTAGCCTTTTTGCGGGCTTTGTATTAATAACACTAACTCTTTCTATTGATATTTTCATTGACACATCCAAGAGCCATAAACCAATCAAGCCCATCATAAAAAGAGACATGTTGCTTCTGTGTAAATCAACAGCAGAGAAAGTTCACTTCCTCATTGGCAAGCTCATCCTCGTAACCCCTTTTGAGTGTTGACCTTGCAGACAGGGTAACTATTTACTTAGTACACTGCCTCAACCCAGGGAACTACACTGCTAGTTTTGTTGTGGAAGTCAGCAATTCAAACAAGCTCTTTGTTGGTTGACGTCAGATCTGGAGGCTTAAACAGGATCATGTGTGTTGGTCGAGCCTTGCAGAGCGCACTTTGACTTTGTGAGTCATTCACTCTATTGCTTCAAAAGTCTCTGCCGTGTGCCAGCTATTCCTGGAAGTTCAACTCTGAGTTCCAGATGCTGTCTTAATATGGGTTTGGCTTGATCGCCATCCTGACTTGCGTCAGTGTTTTCAAATATATTCTCCACCCAGCAGCTAATGGTTGAAAAAAACTTGGCAACCATATTTTAATATACACATTTTACTATTCCGGCTCGTATTTTTGGCTTATGGAGATCTTCAAATCAAGCCCTTTTGGCCAGTGAAGTTGGATTTCAGTCAAATAGTTGAGTAGCTGCTGTATATCCTGATTTCTGCTTCACAAAGCCGTTGTGTTATGCGGTATTATTTTGAAATGCGATCAAATTAGAGCTAATGAGGAGTGACTCATTACATTTTTCAGGATAAAAAAAACAAATATGTGTTGACTGTGTGTGGACCGCATCAGGCACTTCAAGTTAAAATCTTTTGTCATTATTGATAATAAATTAGTACTTTGCAACTTTTTTCACCTCTCAATGTGAGGTGCTTTCCCTCTTTGTCAATAGCGTATTTGTGTCAAAATTCACCATCTGTTGAGATGATTTTAGTTTTAATCTTATCAAGTTATGTTAGAGAATTAAGATCACAATGGAAAACACCACAGACAGGATAAGTTGCTTGGCAACGATGTTGTGATGTAACAAACAATGCTGCCTATTTCATATAGACAGTAGAATAGCCCGACAATAGTGCTACATTCACAGACAAATTCTAAAAAATATAACATTACATAAAACTTACAAAATAGATAATTGCAGCTGTGGAGTATAGAGGAAAAGCACATTTGTCTTTTTCCTCAACAGTGTGTATTTATTTATTTAGTTAATTAATTAATTATTTTTGTACTTTCTTTCCATAACATCCTCTTAGACCGTTGGTAGGCTACCTTTGGTTTAGGAGCCGCATCCGGTGATTTAGCGCTTTTCCAAAAATGGTTACAAATTGGAAAAAGATGGTGGAGGAAAATATGTTTTTGCTCCCTCACTAGTATATGATTGTAAAAACACATGACACTGGTTATCGCCTTAAACAAAGCAACGTTCTATATTGTGACGTAGAGTCGTGGCTCTTAGGCTTGAACTTCTGCCTGGAGAACTCCGCTTCAGTGCTAAACCACATGTCTGTTCTCCTCAGTTTGTTTTCCCTCTCTCGCAAATGCCCTGTGTTCGAAGAGCTGCGCGGCCCAGGCTCCGTCCCTTTTTAAAGAGGCATCGTCCTAAGCTGCCATTTTATTTTTACATGTTTTATTGAACTCTTTCTTAGCCAATCAAGGATACATTATGCATGTTCCATTGTTGTTTTTTGAATCCTCAAAATAAAAATGGCCTCAAGAATTAGACTTCTCTATTGCATTTCTTTAAGTTTTTTAAAGCAATTACACCAGATTATAAGGTTTTTAATGGTTTGTCGCTCTATGCAATTTTCGTTTGTTTGTTTTTTTAGTCCAATACGGCTCCTTCTACATTTTGGGTTGCCGACCCCTAACACATAAACAACTTTTGCAGACTTAACATTTACTATCTTGTATAGGCCTATTTTAAATACAGATTAGTTTGCTGGGAATAGTTGTTTGAGATAACCTAGTTTATCTAACATTTAGTTTGTTTCATTTAACCAATTTGAGTGGAGTCCTATAATTTGTGTGAAATATGGACCCAAGACTTTTGACTCTTGTACTGTTCATTCACGCATGTGATTTCTGATGTGTTTGTCTTTTGTTGGAGTGTTACTGAACGCATCAGTTGCCACTGGCCTTTTTCACAGTGCAATGGCTTGGCACATAGCCAATACCGGTCCTCTCCAATGAATTCTGTCATACACGAAAAATGATGTGACAGTTTGACAGGTTGCACATCTGCGAAGCCTTTTGACTTTAGTCTACTGAAAGCTTTACTGACTTTATTACAATCAAATGAAGTGTATTAGGGAACAGAACATCTTGTTCTGAAATGGAAGATAAATAATCGTCTTTTTAAACTAGATGGGTTTTCTTATCTACCGCTTCGGTCTGAATTGAAAAAGGGCTTTTTTTTCGATGTCGAGTTTGTTTTTGGGTGATTGTCCAAAGAGTTAAGTGAAAACGTTTTGTTCCCAGCTTGTGTGATTCAGAAGAGTTGTGCACTGTTATTAATTTAAAAAAAAAAAAAGACGATTTTGAATGTTAATCAAACCCACAAGTAAGGCGCCCGCTTTGAGACTGGGAGGTCGGTGGTTCGCGCCCCGGCCGAGTCATTCCTAAGACTTAAAAAGTGGTCGGCGGCGCCCTCTGTTGGCTGCGGCTGCATCGGCTCGCTACAACGGGTCAGGTGCAATCGACATTTCGTTCTGTGTACATTGTTACACAGAATGACAATACAAGGAAATTATTATTATTATTATTATTAAGAGTGCATTAAAGCATTCTCTTCGAAAATATATCTGTGCACTTATGCAAGATTTATCCGATGATTATGGATTTTTGGCAGCAATACATCAGAAATTATGGTAAAATGGATAATTTTATAATATCAGTACACAGTGTGCCCGGCACAAATATGTCCATCTAAAATTGCAGATGTGTATATCTAGGGCATATGTATCAAACTCGTGGCCTGTTGGCCAAATGTAGCCCACCACATCAATTTATGGAGCATGCGATACAATGCACAAGGGAAAATTAAGCTGCATGACATCAATGACTTACAGTTTTGAATATATCCACTGTATGTCATCAAGGCCAGGCGCCACTCGCAAAGCACCCACTGTAGCTGTATTTGTTGACCATCATTAATCAACCAGAGGACATTGAGAAACCCCAGCCTGAAGTTATTTTACTTAGAATCAAAGTCATGGACGTGCTTTTTATGGCAATATGAAAATTAAAGAGATAGCACCTGGGTGTCTTTGTAGAAGTTTAAAGACGCCTTAGCTCATTTATTTATTAGATGCAAAATCCAACAGCTAAGTTCCTTTTTCAGGTAAATAGTTGTATTAAAAAGAGCAGAACAACTTTTAAATCATTAAATCAATCAGTTAAATTCGTGTTTGTATGCGTTTTTTTTTACATATTTCCAGTCTGCATGAGTTTCCCAGAGTTTAAAATAAACCTGTAGTAGACATTAACTCATTAGTTGTTTTGCTTTTTTTACACATCCACAGTTGTGTCAACACTACAAGAGATAAAAGGAAAAATATTGAAGAAAAAACAAACTATATAATCTCTTTAACATTTAAAATCTCTGAATCCTAATTTAATTGTCAGCCTCCAAAAAGACCCTCAGCCTTCCAGCTAAGGTACACTTTTATGCCATTAATTGATTAGCCCCCGCAAGAATGGTTTTCTCCTAGCATGCGGCCTTCGAGGTCAAATGAGTTTGACACCCCTGTAAAGTTTAGTGGCTACTATACCCATCTTTTTTTCTTTCTTTAAAGTAATGAGGCATTGAATGTCTTCAAATGTATCTTATGTGCCGTGTTCCAATAAAAATTGTGAAGCACTGCTAGGATATATTTATGGAACAATCCACACACATTTGTAGTGTAAAGAGATTTAGCTTCACCCTGAGGCTATGATCTTAAGTCGAGATTTCAGATGGAATGTTTCCCAACTCTGGTCAAATAATACCTCTTTTCATCATGTCAGTGGTTTCAGTGCTGAATGTGCTCAGAAATATGTTGGCATCAAACTTTGTATGCAGGAAATATTCCAAGTTTACTGTGCATTAGAGCTACTTGGTCCCTCTGTCAACCAATCACCAAATGCATTACAGCTTTTCCGACCAGAAGAGGGCAGTCAAGGCATGTTTATAATGTGTGAAACATTTTTGTTAAGGTAAATGCATTTAACTTGCTGTACCTAAATAACTTACTTTTTTCACCTATTCTAAGTTAGGAGTGTTTTATGCCTAACTGTTTGTTTTCCCTGCATAATTTGATGTTGCCTTTCAATGGATATGTCCTATTTGATAATGATAGGTGAGGCCTACAGTTTTAATGTTATGTCAGGTTGTTAGCGCAGGGTGAAACTAAAGTTCATGAAAGGGTTTGTGGTCGAAAGGTTTACTATGTAGTGATATTGTAGTGACGACAAGTAATGATTTTAAATACAAGCAGTCTCTGTGCCCGCCCCCTCCTTCTTCCGTGGTTGGTTCATGTTTCTTTATTCTAAATGCGGTGACAGTTCCACCCTCTAAATGCCTCCCTTGCACCACCATGGCCTTCTTTTCCGCAATTGCCCACCAAGCGAGCGGTCGGTGCCGGAGGACAAAGCATGCCGTGTAGATTTTCCTACAAGGTCCCATGCTGTCCCACCGGCCCGACACGGGTAGGGACGCGCCCGTTGCTTTCTCGCACGCCTTGCAGGTAATTAAATGTTGGCCACATGACACCAAATCCAATGGCTTAAAA
The DNA here is from genome assembly GCF_059441175.1 of Urocampus carinirostris. Lineage (NCBI taxonomy): Eukaryota > Metazoa > Chordata > Actinopteri > Syngnathiformes > Syngnathidae > Urocampus > Urocampus carinirostris. Next base: position 31,702,891 of record NC_142349.1, read on the forward strand.
GGCTTTGGAGTTTCAAAATTGCTTCGAACTTGTTGAATTTTTAGCTGGGTGCTTTGGATACGCTCATTAGCTTTTATCACAAATGGGAGTGTTTTTGTGTTGGTTTTTTTTTTTTGCACTAATCTTGTCTAATATTCTCTTCAGACCTAACTCGCATTGTATTGTGGCATCTAACATGAATTATTTACAATTATTTATTTTTCTATTTGTGGTTTGTGCATTCAATTGACTTGTGTTTTTCTTTTTGTTGCAGTGCCTCTGGAACCAATATTGTTGCCATTGATAATAAAATAGAGCAGGCTATGGTGAGTACTCCATTTATAATTGATCTTGACGTTTTTAAAGGATGTGTGAAATGATGACTATTGGAGTTTTTTTTGCAGAATGGCAAAGACTGTGGTTTTAAGGTTTAAAGGCCAAGGGGTTTACGTATAAAATGTACAAAGTATTTCACAATAGTTAACCTTGTATGTATTATTTAGTAAATCATGAATTATTGTCATATTCTTCATCAGGAAACATCAAAGCGATAATGTGTAATTGAATCGTGATGAAAATCTAACTTTAACTTTTAATTTATTTTTTACATTTTTATTTTTTTTACTTATTTATTTTTAAATTATTTTAATTAATTTAACTTTAATCCATACGTTCTCAAAAGTGAATCCCAAGATTCACAGGTCTAAGTAGGTTGGTAATATACGATCCATTGTAACAATAATGAACTAAATCCCTTTATTTAACATATAGTATTTTCCGCACTATAAGGCGCACCTAAAGCTTTTATTTTTTTCAAAAACTGACCATGCGCCTTATAATACAGTGCGCCTTATATATGGATCAATATTAAGTCGCAAGGTCTCGCAACAAAGGCAAGCAGCCGCCGACTACATTTCTCCTCGTAGGCGATGTGGTCCGCGGTGTATGCTGGGATACATATGCCGGCGTTTCATTTCCCAGCCAATGTGTCAATCATCATTTGAATCGATCACTATTGGCTAAATTTATTCAGAGGTAAAGGGGGCGGATCCTTTTTATCATTTACAGGCTCGCATAGGCTAAAGGGGCAAAACAAAGCTTGCAATTGGCCGAAAAAGATGAATGTGAATAGCAAGTTTGGTTGACTACGGCATAAAGAAAACATGTTTTACCATTCTGTATTTGTAAATATTTTACTCTCCTGGATTTACTACACTCAGGGATATAAGAGGACCATGGTTGCACATTATTATTGAACGCAACGACTTCGGTGAGCTACTCCGGCTATATATTTTCCCAGTATCTTGTTTCAGAGTGATATCGATGTTTCTGTGATGGGTCTTTTTTCAAATTAAACTCAATTCCAAGTGTTTATTGTCATATGCACAGTAAAGTTGCGAGCGAAAAAGAAAATAGAAACTAAGGAATGGTTGGCATTTCTTAAATCCCAAGACTTTAACCTTCCGAATGATATTTGGAACGATGCATTCGAGTGACATCGTACGGACACCGCATCCGCACGTGTCTTCGACACGTATTTGCTTCTTTGCAAGCTTTGGGAATGTTAAGGGGGTAATAAGTTTGACTTAACTATCTGACTGTTTTGTCAACGTTCCCATTGTAGCGCCTTATAATCCGGTGCGCCTTATGTATGGAAGATATAGGACCAAAAACTATTTTTTGGGGGTGCGCCCTATAACCGGGTGCGCCCTTAAGTGCGGAAAATACGGTATATCAAATTGGGAGCTTTAATAAATTGAGATACTACGGAATTTGAAACGTTGTTACTCTCTGCTGCCATCTCCTGGTTTAAAATCATGATTACAGCCTCAGTCAGCTGATTGAGTGTGCATTTCTTAGACGCGCTCAAACAAAGTCTTCTTTTTTCATCTTTTTGGGGTTTGAGTTGCCGTTTGGACTGCATTTGAAACGGGCCTTTTCTTACTTTAACCATTTCCGTGCTACACTAACAAAAAACTGCAAAGATAAAGTCAAATAGTGGATTTTGAACAACAATTAACTGCAAAATACAAAAAGAAGATAATACAATTTCCATTTGTCACTGAACGCAACAAATGCGAGCAACTTTGCTGCCTAAAGCCCAATACACACACGAAACTGCAAGTGTGCGCCAATTGAACAAAATGAGTACTACATTGAAAGAGAAAAAAATACACAAAAAATTCCTTTACCTGCAAAACATTCTGACAGTCATTGGTGTGTAAATTGCTAGTCTGTACATTCTGTCCAACAGATACAGCTCGCGCACGTCATATGTAAACCTCATCTCCCTCTGTTTCTCTCGTGTTAGTGATTGAATTTACGATACAATTCGCCTATTAGCTCATTATACACGCAAAATACAGTTTTAAATAAAATTTTAATCCTACAAAGTAATCCTTAGTTTAGCTAAATGTACGTGTAATTTGATTATGTCTATTTTTCTGTAACTGTAACGGAATATAATTACATTTTTTTGTATCTTGATTACATTACGCCCAGAACCATGAATGTCCAGGATGTGTCACTCAAGAATTTTTTATCCTGTTACACCTAACGCAATATTAAACTTACGCAATTGAAGAACACATTAGTGGTATTGTGGAGTATGTGTGAGTGGTGGAACTGCACCAGTGCACATAGTATTTGGCTAATGTGGTTAGATGATGATGCATTTGATTTTTATAGTGCTTTATGGGACTACCAAGGACCATTTAGAGTGGATTCATTATTCATTCACATTCACACTTTGGTGGAAGTAAGCCACAGCTGCCCTGGGAGACTTGCAAAGTGAAAGAAGTGCGGATACTACTTGTAATCAAACTTTTCATACACCAGTTTTGACTAAATGCCCTCTCCCCCACTGTGCCGTGGCCCCCACAGAAAAACTGGAAAGGCCAATGGATCTTGATGTTTGCAGATGGCTTTGCAATCTGCAGTTAACCAGAATGAGCCTGAAACAAAAGGACTGAATAATTTATTTAATATATTTGTCTTTATCGTCATTGATAACGTTGCGAAACAGTGTATGCAATGAGATTAGACATGGCACTCCAGAGTAAGAACGTAATCAAGATATTCTAAAGAGAAGAATTGGCGAAAAGGCTGTTAGAATAAATAGACAAAAATATTTACTATGCAGTGCTTGGAGACTGGACAAAGTTGGAATAAAAGTGCAACGGAAAATAGTCCATTGTAACAGTAATGCAATGAAAAGTATTGCAATAACATTTAGCAGCACCAAAGGTTCCTAAATAAGCTAAAAAATGTTTATTTTTCACAGTTGTGCATGCCTGTTTAGGCTGGTGATGGCCCTGGGGGAAAACTCTGGATTTAAGGGACCTACATATACAGTAATATGTATGTAATATATATATATATATATATATATATATATATATATATATATATATATATATATAATTTTTTTTTAAAGACTCATTTCAGCAAAATTGCCAAATGCGCTCTCAGACAAAATCCAAATATTCAGCGCATTTTATTTCACTGTGAGCCATTAGATTATTTAAATTAATGCCTGTGTCCCATATCAATAAATATACCACTTTAAACTGCAATTACTCAGGATCGTTGCGGCTCATTTTCGCTTTCATTTTTTAAATAATGGTTCCAAAAAAGGATGCAAGCAGAGTTGCTCTGTAAAAATGTCAAAAAGTGCTGCAAACGAGGATACCAACGTATTTACCCTGGTGCAGACGGTGCTTGGCAGAGAGAAGTGTCGCTTTTGTGTCACAGCTCCGCCCACCCATACCGCTCATCCTGGCTGGTGTTTCTGGCCATTTACAGTTTTTCTTGGGGTTTTCATCGTGAAGTGTTTCAACAGTGAACCTAAATTGTTTATTCAGCTTTCATAGAAATGATTCCTTAGTGACGTACTGCTAAATGGGGTCTGTTGATTTGACACCTTGTCTGTAAACTGTGAAGGGGAGTATGCTCTTTACATAGTCTATAGTCTTTAATCACAAAAAGTCTCAAAAGGGATGCAAAAGACCAGGTCTCAGAGGGCAGATCATTCCACAGCACCAGACCATGAATAGAGAACGCTCTCGAAGCTGCCGATTTCTTCTTGGCTGTTGGAATCACTAATAGACCAGCCTTTTCCAAGCAAATGCTCTGGGGGAGGCATTGGCTCAGGAGGTAAAGTGCTCGTCTTGGGATCAAGAGGTCGCAGGTTTGAGTCCCGGCTCCTCCGTGTTATACGTCGAAGTGTCCATGGGCAAGACATTGAATCCCTAATGCCCCCGATAGTAGGTAGTGGCCTTGCTTGGCTGACGCTGCTATCGGTTAGTGTGTAAAATAGAAAAGTGTGAAGCACATTGCAAAGCGATTCGTTGACTTGAAAAGCGCTATAAAAATGCGGACCATTTACATTTACATCTGAGCAGGAACATTTTATTGTCTTATTGTATGCTGAATGTTTTAATACAGCACTTTGTGTGGAAATTAATTGCCTGAAAGGTGCTTTACGAATACATTTGATTTGATAAGCCTTATAAACCGAAGATTGATCTTTGAAATGATGGTACGAGTATATGAGACACTGTTTCTTTGTCCCCAGGACCTGGTAAAAAGCCATCTGATGTACGCTGTGCGAGAGGAGGTGGAGGTCTTAAAGGAGCAGATCAAAGAGCTCTTTGAGAGGAACTCTGTGCTCGAGCGGGAAAACGCCGTCTTGAAGTCTCTGGCCAACAGCGAGCAACTTTCGCAGCTTCCCGCCCAGTCAGCAGGCCCTTCCACTGGGCTCTTACCCACGGCACCGCCTCCTCAGACTCAGCCCTCGCACGGGGCCCAGCAACCGGCAAGCGGACCCCTGCCTCAAGCGCATCCTGCACACCCGCAGCAACAACACAGCACGGCCCCACAGACTCCTCCTCAGCTCGACGCTAGCCAAACGCAACCCAGCGTCACTTCCGCTTGAAAAAAAAAAAGTGCTACGGGTTTCGACAACTACAAGTACAATTACAGTCAATTTCCACTTTCTCCAAGGGATCCGGACGGACCTCCAAATGTAATGCTAACCCCTAACAATGACCGCCTCTGAAACAAAAAATTGCCCTACAAAAATTAATGTAATATATATAAACGCACAATTTACATAAGTAATAAAAAGTGTATTTCTAAAACACCTTAAAAGATGTACTTTCAGGTGGATATTCAACAATATATTAGCTAAATGATTAATAGTCCCAGATTTCCTTAATTTTAAGGGATTTGTGACGCCGAGCCCATCATTCGATCCATTTCACCAACCTATTCTCCCATCTGAGGAGGACTTATTATTTTTCCTTTAAAGGGTGTATTATTTAGTGCCTTCTAGTGGGTCCAAAACTTCAAGAACAAAAAAATAATAATGTTAAATTTAAATAATAAGCAAGAAACAATTAAATTCCATGCAAACATGCTGTTTTTAAAATCCTCGTAAATCATAAATGAGCAAATTTATTTTACATACTGGTAACTGACATTATTGTTCGCTATTTTGCTGCTAAGTGTACCGCCAGTAATCAAAAACCTTGTGAAAGGTTGGGGGGGAAATGAGAAGTTTGGTCTTTTTGAGTCTCAGTAGGTGTGTATTCTTCCTTGTGCTTTTTAGCACTCATCTTTAGTTGCGCTGCACCAGGGGTGTCAAATTCATTTTCACCACGGGCCACGTCCACGAAATGGCCGCCCTCGTAGGGATTGACCTAATTTTATGATTGAATGGTATGTAAAAAAAATGTAACTTATCCTTCATGTCAAATCACAGAATTGATTAAAGCCAGAAAGATTCGAGTTGCAGGTACATCAAATGACAAGCAAATACATAAACTCAAGGGTTGGCCAACCCAGTCCTCGAGAGCCGCAAGTTTCGGAGGTTTCTCTTCCCAACTCGGGTAATGCAGATTATCTGCTTATTAGAAAACTATGTGGGAGATGCGTGGCTTTCGAAGACTGGGTTGACCACTCCTGCAGTAAATACAACAAAATCTTTTAAAATACTAGTAGGATAATTTCTCAATTCTACTCATTAATTTATAAATAGTGGCACTGAGCCGTCACTGCAGGTAATGAAGTCTACAGGAATTGTGTGAAATGTATTTTTCGACATGTTTATTACTTAGAAGCCCAGTTATATTCAAGCTCAAAAACAAGATTGGAAACGTCAAACTCTCTTCTTACCATGCAAAAAATAAATTGGGATTAGAAATAAATTGAGATTATTGGACCATGGCTATCAGTTTAACCCTTGTTTGAAGCAAAACATTTTCAACCCTATCCACCTACGTGACTCCCTCAGATTTTCGATTCCTGAAATTTTCCTCCAACGTTTCTTCCCTTGACCGCAGAGAAATCTCCCATTATAGCCTTTTGTTCTATGCCACGTTGTGGCGCCTCGGGGTCAGGCAGAGCACCAAAATCTCAAATGCTGTGGAAAAAGTAGAGGTTGACTGTATTGAACGTCATTCTAAGAGAAACGATTGCCCTCTTAGCCACCAGCTCGAAAACAAAGTGCAGTGTTTGTATGCGTGTGCATGTTTACTGAATGTGTGCGAATGTGTCTGTCCTGTGAGCCTTTCAAGTGTTAATGCAATCAGGAGACGAATTTGGACAGCCTGCATCTTTGGCTAGGTTCACAACGCAGGGAAATCGGATTTATTTTGCACTCACGCGACCTTTTTTCGATCAGTTCAAGTCTGTCCAAACGGCACACAGCCAATCTTTTGGAATGTGACTGTTGTCTGATCAGTCAAGGCCCATAACCTGCACATCATCATTATATGCGGAAGATGTCCCTATTCTGCCTACAACCAATTGAAAGGAAGCGAAGAAATAAACAACCACGACGGATGAAAACACATAGTGTCATTAAATCACACATTCATGGGAGATGAACACTTGTTAATGTTGGAACTCACTGAACAGCCAACATCTCATCGCGGATTCACATGTTGCTACAGTTCATTCTTAAAGCGATAGTATCTTTTAGTGCTAGTTAACAATATTTACATTCAGATCCCACCCAATGGAAGAAAGTTTTGGATTTAATTGGTATTTGTTTATAACATCCATGAGTACTTCCGCAAACACAAGTGCATTGCCTGTGATGTCGCTTGTCCTATTCTGCGCATGTTGACCAGTTGCGGCATTTGCACGGGAAATCAAGTCGCATCAACGTTTAATCGGAGATGTCAACCATCTCACAAAAACATCAGGTTTTACCCAAAATCGGAATTGCGCATTACGCTCTGCGGTGTGAACCCGGCCAAATAATTTGGGTTTCTATTTGAAACTTGGCTCCTCCCTCGTCAGCCCATGTGAGGACTGCACGGGTCCAAAACTGATCCATGACCCGCGCTAGTCCTCAAAGGAAAGGACAAAGGGAGAGCCTTTGTCTTGCGTTCAGGCGGATTTGATTGGCAGGCGGGAGAAGAAAAATATTTTTTTAGGAAGATCCTCGTGTGTAAAGTGTTCTTTGGTGGGCATTTTTAGCCTTGCTAAACTCCTGTAAAGAAAAAGTCTTGTCTATGTGTCCATAAACCCTTTTATCTGTCATTTGATTTCTGCTAGCATATGTTTTATTTATTACAAGAGCTGCTACCGTACATTCAAAAAGGAATGAGAACGTAGCAGTCATTTTTTTAAACAGTGTTCGGGGGGGGGAAATACGGCCGACCCTCTTGGGGTTTGGTTGGCTACGTTTTACGTCGGGGGTTCTCAAACTGGAGTTCGGCTCTGCTCGAATAAACCACGGCATATAAACAGGTGGTTGACACATGCTAATGTTTGTCTCATTTTCAAATTGGGAAACTACGTTTTGAGTTAACAATATGCTGAACAGAGGCTGATAAATTGACTAATCCGTTAGCTTTGCCCCAATCATATGAGCTTATTTGATTAGCATACTGGCCAAAACTACCAATTGACGTGTTCGACTACCGCTTTTTACCACATAAAAATCCGCTTTTTCAAAATCAAACTACACAATACAGACTAGTGTTTTAGTCTCCGGCTGCTTTATTTTAAAGCGAGACCGAGTCTCCATTGATCGCATTAGATTTACATTTTTGGTAAAAGCATGGTGTTTTTTTTTTTTTTAAATTCTGGACACAAATTGACCATTGTGCACGTGACAAAATTGCCTGCTTTTTAATGTCAAAAGGTTGCCATTTACGGATTGTGATGCATCAATCTAAACCCCAAAAGTAGGAAAATGGAAGTTGTGCTATTGTTTCACTCAATTCTTACTGAATCAGTAAAAGACATTTTCCCAGATTGTGGCGGCGGCTTGATTTATAAGGAGCCTAAAGCCAATTCTTAGTGTAACAAAGCAATATTTGCAATGTGAAGATGCTTTATATATATGCCAAAATGATGACAGTCTATATCACCTCTGCTAACCATGTTCTCATAAATTGAGCAGTGAATATTTTAAATTCAATTGTAGAATGAATTTAACACAAGGTATCATTTAAGACACAACCTCCCATGAATTAAAGATTCACTTTTGCATGACCAGTCTTTTTTTTTTTTCAACAATACACTTGTCTAAATCAGACACCCTTCCTCCAGACGTGATATTCAATATATTATTAATCCACTGTGAAAGATATTGCACATTTTAGTCAGTCAACTACAACAAAATTTTGAACAAGATTTTGCAATTGCAACGTTTTCACATTTGAATTTATGATTTGAACCAAGGTATCTGTTACAACTTTTCATTTGATGAAATACTTCATTCTAATTTGGTATAAATCCATCTTTAATCCCTTTGATATTGCTCCGTTTTCTCCTGATATTTCTGATCAAGGGCGTAGTTTTGCCATGAACAGAGGGGACGTATCCCCACCGACACGGAGCAATTACTATTCTGCCAACCCCAGTATCATGTGATCACTTTAAAAACATACCCGCACTGATGCAAAGACCAACACTATTTCCTTGAATCACACTTTTATATACAGTTACAAAAGACAAAAATGTCACGTTTTACTTGTTGTGTACCACTAATTTAGGGTCATCCGAGTGTGTCATTTGGAATGGGTCCTTCAGTTTCCTGGCCTCGACAGTTTGAGAACCTCTGCCCTTACACGTAGTGGTGAAAAGAAGCACAGTGACCTGGAATTCAGACTAAAGCGAAACACTAACTCTGCCGTTGACAATTTCAAGTTCACGAGACTCGGTATGAATGTACGTTATTCAAGAAGCCTTGAAGGGTGACTCCTCACCTGCTGATATAAGATCCGATGCCGGAGTTGTTGACCAAGAGTGAAATGCTATTGCCACACTTTCTGACCTCCGTTCGGGTGCAGGGGCTGAAGTGTAAGCTGTGAATTTCATTCAACCTACTTTGTAACCAAAGATGCAAAACCGTCGATTCATTACTTTCAAATGCACATTATCTAGATCAGTGGTGGGCCGGTGATTTCACACCTATGCCTTCAGTAGCGCGACGTCCAAATATATCCAACCCTCAATAACTTTTGTGGCTGTAAAACTTTTACTGCACTTACAGCTTCGGCGCTTATAAAAACGCATCGATAATAAACTCATAAAATTGCACTATTATTTAGGGGTATAGCCACAATTTACTCACCAAAATTCATTTTTATTTGTGCACAAAATCCATCCTCCTTTCCTCAGGAAGTTTTCAATTACTCTGTCATACAGATTCACTGGGAGTTTCAGTTCCATCATGAAGTTCTTCTCTATCGCCATTGAAGCTAATGCTGAAAGTTGAGCCTGTCCTGTTGTATTTCTGGTATGAGTTTTTATTTGATTTTGGGCTGAAAAGGTCTGACAGAAGCAGTGGACACAGATTTTTTTCACACTTCCGTTAGCGCCCCCTAGCCAATCATAGTTTGTGAAACCACTAACGTTTCGTTACACCTTCTAGAAGGCCGAGGGTGTTGCCAACTTGAAATCTTATTGGCTAAACCTATTTTTATCATTTCACTTATGTCTCAGGGCCTGAAGAACTGATTGTGAAGGCCTCTGGTTAGATGTCTGCCCCTGGCAACAAGTAATGGCTGCAATGTGATCAATTCATTGCTTGAATATGAAAGCAAACATCTTAGAGCAACACAGCCAGGACTAAAAGCAATGAAAGGAAGCTGACAGATCATTTGGAATCGTTGAACCAATATTCATGGACAAAATATAACATCCAATGATTCCGATATTTTTAAGGCTAGCAGAGAAGGCCTTGCAAGCCCTGACGGCCCACCACTGATACACTGCTCAGAAAAATAATAAGATTTTAGGTAATATTTGGGATGGTTTTTTTTTTCCTTGTCTGTTACTGTTTGTTGTACTGATGTAGAGGGGTTTTTCATGTTTAAACTTCAAATTAAGTCAAACTAAATTGACATTTCAAATTAATTAAAACAATTCCACCGGATGCCCAATTTCCCAACTTTTTCTTAGTGTATTTTCTTTTTTCCCCCTGGTGGTCTCGTACACAAAATATTTTTTTTGCCATTCAGCATGTTTTTTATTCTTCAAACCACTTTCTTACCTCATTTTTATTCAGCACTCTCGTGTAAGACAGCCTGTGAAGTGAATGAAATGTGGAGGGGCCCGGGAGATCGAACCAGAGTTGACGCCAGCATTGAGAAAAATTAAGACTAGTGTTTACAGACACTAGGCACACGAAATGAAGTGAGCCATGTTTGTTAAAATTGTGTTTGAATTTCATATGCCAATAGTTTTGTTACATTGCAAATTTCATTGTATTTAAATAAAAGCAATATTCAAATTTCATGTTTTTTAGTCTGTAATTACTGATGCTGCAATTTAGCTTTAAATGGGAACTGGGTAAAATAAAACTATTGATTTGAATGATAAGCAGAAATACATTAATTATATAAATGTGCATTTTTTTTACATTAGTAGTTTTTTTCCATGAAGGTGGTTTCTGTAACTTTAAAATATTTTACTTGCTGACACCATCTTCTGGCTAAAATCCTTATTGCAGCCTTTGTCAAGCTCCTTTAGTTGTGCCCGCAAGTATGTGAAATTCTTAGACGTGCTTGAATAAACTCTTCCTCTTTCATCTTTTTGGGGGTTTCGGTTGACATTTGGACTGTATTTGAAACGGTCCTTATTTTAGTAATTTTGTGGTATTTCCATTGTAGTATTTCTGTAATATTACTGTAGTTGTATTGTATATTTGTAGTAATTCCATACAGCCCTTTGAGACTTTGTGATTAAGGGCTATACAGATAAACATGACTTTCAACATATTCATCCTAGAAGAAAAAAAAAAAACACGAGTATGTGCGTAAAATCACTCCCCCCGCCTTCCGCCTCCTTTTCCCCAGCGTAGTACGCTGAACGGCCGGAACACCAAGGGTAAAAGTGAAATTAAAGCAGATATATAAAGGCTCTTTGAACTCAGTTGGGCATTTCTAACGCTCACGTTATAGTGATAGAGTTTATTTTTAAACTTTTTAGGGACACCCAAAACTACGCACGCCCTCTTTAGCGTGAGCCTCACCCAGAGAAAGCTTACATAATTTTTGGCCCTCTTGCTGCTACAATTACCCAGAAGGAAACAAAAAGCTTGACAAAAAAATTGAAAAATGGTGTGGTTTGGTCACTTTGAGTCTTCATAGTTTTTATTATTCTTTTTGCTTTTGAGGATTCTTTTCAGATTCACTACTTAATACGGCAACATTTAGTGGTTAAATGACACACTGTCCTTTTAACAACATTGTTATTCAACAGGCAAATCGAGTTTTTCCAAAGGCGAGGTCTTGAGGTTACGAGATTGAGATACGGACAATAAAACCACTGCTCGGTAAAGGTTAGAGTTCTCCTCTCAAACTGGAGGTAAACACAAATACTGGTTCAGTTTTTAAGGATTAAGTCTAAATCATAAATATCTCAAAAGTTTGCATTTCATCTTTAGAGATTATTTTTTTCACCTTTTCATGTTTTCTAACATGCTCCCTAAATAAAACCAATGATGTGACAAGGAAAAGCCTCTACTTAATTACACATTCAAGTCCACATCTCCAACGTGTATCTTGGTTCGTTTTTTATCTAAATCAGTGGTTAGCAACCCAAAATGTTAAAATACCATATGAAACAAAACAAAAAACAAGTTACGTCTGGAGCTGCAAAAGAGTAAAAGCTTTATATAAGCCTTAGAAGGAGGACAACACATACTCTATATAAACTACTGTTCAAGAGTTTTAGGTCACTTAGACATTTTCATTCAGTTAGAAGGATACTTTCTTTTCAAATACAAATTATTACTTCAATCCTTCACGATGTTTCGACTATCCTTTTTATTTTGCGATTCATTGGGTTAACAAAAAAAAGTGTGACTTTTCATAGAAAACATGATTGTCTAGGGAATGCCAAACCTTTGAACACTCTATATATTTATTCGAAAATGTTAAGAATGTTTGTGTCGAGTTTGTTCTCCTACAGAAACCATAACATTTTCTTTTATCAAACATTTTTTAAAAAGCACCAGGGAGCCGCTAGGGAGCGCCAATGAGCCTCATGCAGCTCCAGAGCTGCTTGTTGCCAAACCCCGATCTAAATAGCCCCACATTGTCTTCTTAGAGAGTTATTTATAGAGAAATCATTGTCTATATCTGTCAATAATACATTTTTCGTTGATTTCGTGTTTGAAATCACAAAGTCATTTTTGGGTGAAGTCATTTTAGAGATTTCTTTGAGTGAGTGTGAGATTTTATGCAAAAGGACGAGGTGTATATATATATATATATATATATATATATATATATATATATATATACATACATATGATGTAAAAATTAAAAACATGTCTATCATGAAATGTATTGTACATAATGTAGAGCCAAATCCTGGTAAAGTGGCTGCCAGTGTCTCGTTATCTCACTACAGTGAATAAGCGGCGTTGTGTATGCCATTCGTTTAGTACGCACAAGTGTGGAGAATAGTAAAGGAGTCTGCCATCAGCGACGCGACCTCTCGTTTGCCAGTTTTTCCCCATCAAGTCCAGTTGGCCACAACAAATCTGCTGCCTTTACTTATTTGAGCACGTCGTTCTTTCAAGATGCGGAATCTCTCGCTCAAGGTCATCGATGATCGCTTTCCGAAGGGGAAATTCAAAGTGAGACGTGCGGACCGCTTTTGTGCCTTTTCTCACATTTGACGACTTACTGCTTTGCCAACGGCGTTGATGTCAAATTGGAGAGGAACTCCTTTAGGTATCTTCGCTGCTGTTTCTACGGCGCTTGTAGCTAAGCGAGCTGTTCTGGGATGCAGAGTCCAAGCAGAAGGAGGCCTAAGGACAGACAAATGGTCAAAGGAGTCAGAGTTTTTCCGCTTGTCACAATTCTTGGTGGCGAGAGCGTCTTACTCAGGCTGAGTCATGGCTGTGGGGTTGTCAATGGATACAGTCAAGACTCCAGTGCTACTTGTTGAGGCACGCCACCTAGTGGACAAGCAAATGTGATATTCATGATCTCTGAAAGCTCCAATCAAGCCCAGTGGTAGTATCTAAAGCGCAATGCCAACTCAAATTTTAGGCTGGCTAAGGGACCTAAAATGTCCATCATTACGTTCTGGTTGGGCAGGGCCTCTCTCTCCTTGCCGCTTGACTCATTATCCGTCTCTCATTGTTCTTCTATGTCCCTCTGCCTCACTCTCTCTTAAAATACCATGCTAGATTCTGAAGAACGTAGTGCTGCGGTCATTTATGGCCTAATTTTCAACATGTCAAAATAACACACCGTCAATGCTTAAAAAAAAAAGTCTGTCCGTGATGTAAATTTGTCGATTAATGTAAACTCTGCAGACACAGAAATATAAAAGATGTCAACGTTTATACAGTCTTATTTAACTTAAATTTTGTTACAAAAGACAGGCTTATATTTGTTATCATAAATAACATTGAGGCCTCACAAATAAAATGAAATTTCCTGTTTACTTCGGGCTCTGACCTGCAAAATAGGTTAATGTAGCCCAGCTTACTATTTGAGAAGTACTGAGTTATTGGATCGTGATCAGGATGGGTCAGGCTTTGATACCTGCAAGCCTGGGTCGGGCAGCGCTGGATTTATTCAGGACCAATATTACCTCAAGCCCAGGTATACAGTTCATAAAAAATCAAAACACAACCTTCAGGTGGAAAATACTTCAAAATTTAGCGTCAAATGATGGAATGTTGTGTGTAGAAGATGCATATTGGATAACAATTCAGTTTTGGTAGATTAAGTGATAATATAGATATTTTCAGCACAGTTCAAACTTGAAAGATGAGAAAGATATCACCATTTTCCCACCTTGTAGGAAGTCTTCAAAAAATCAACTTTGAATCCTGAAGTATAAGGGACAGTTTGTATTATTTTAAAACTAAAAGTTGCTGTATCGTTCATTACAACCAAAAACAAGTGCTAAAACGCACAAGAAAAAATACCTACTACTGAGACTCGGAGTGACCAAACATCACCAATTTTTTCTTTTTCTTGTGACTGTCTTCATCAAGGTTTTTGTTTTTAAGAGTACTGGTACCAGCAACATGTTAACTTCACCTATGTGAGGCTCATAATATGTCAAATACAGCAATCCCTTCCTGTATCGCGGTTGATTTAACACAGTTTCACAACTTTGCAGATTTTCTTCGTGCATCGTGTTCTGCATTCTGATTGGCTAAACAGTCTACCCCGTACTTGTTTTGCCTTTGTCTGCCTCTGCGTCTATGACGTTGCGGTCTGAGTTGTACACGTAGTAAAACGGCTTGATGAACTACATTATGTACATGCAAAACGTTTCCAGTATAACTTTTCTCTAGATGCCATCTGGCTAAAAAAAACACTGGACGGAAAAAAGCTCCAAAAGGCAGAGGAAGATGCTTTTTATTGCCAGTAATGTTGGACTTACGACCCGCTAAACTTGCTCTGGAGCTCTTTGGCACCCTAAAGTAGCTCCTTGGCGCTTTTTCAAAAATGAACGATAATGCGAAATATGTTTTCTGTAGGTACACACTGGACGCATTCTTTACGTTTTACAACGAATATAGCTAGACACAATATTTGTTTCCTCAGTAATAATGCCTATTTAAGGCTTTTAATTTTGGGGGGCTCTATACATATTTTTATATATTTTCTGGGTCCAATTGAGTATTTTCAACATTTTGGGTTGCTATCCCCACCTTCAGGTAGGTAAAGGCAGTTTTCCATAACGTCCACATGATTGCAACAAAGGATTATTTGAAGTTAAAAAGTGTCCTGAAATCAAGTGAGATTAAAATTTGAAAGTATAGAAGTTACAGTATTTGTAAAAAATAGATAAATACAAAATTATAAAGTTCAGTATATCTATTTGTTTAACCAATGCTTGTGCGTGTAAATTGGGTTTGTTCTTTGTATAACAGGGTAGGCGCCTTGCATGGCTGACTCCCTATTGGTGTCTGAGTGTGTGTGTGAATGGGTAAGTGTGAAGCACATTGTGAAGCGCTTTGACTCAAAAAGCGCTATATAAATGCAGACCATTTACCATTCAAAGGTGCTGTCCGCCACTTTAATAATAATAATGCATTTTATTTAAAAGCGCCTTTCAGGCCACCCAAGGACACTGTACAGACAATGAAAAAATACAATTTAAAAAGTTGTAAGCGAAATAATAAATAAAAACAAGACATAAAATCAGAAAAACATAGGAAATGGAGAAGCTATGTGTTGTAGGCAGTCCTGAACAGGTGTGTTTTTAGACGGGACTTAAAAGTGGAGAGAGGTGTGCAGTTTTGGAGGTCCGGAGGTAGATTGTTCCAAAGCTTGGGAGCAGCGCGACTGAAGGCTCTGGCTCCCATGGTGCTCAGGTGGGCAAGGGGCACTGACAGTCGGAGGGAGGACGAGGATTTGAGGGAGCGAGTGGGGACGTGCACCTGGAGAAGGTCGGACAGGTAAGGAGGAGCCAGGTTGTGAATCGCCATATATGTATATAGGATCAGTTTGTAGCTGATGCGATGCTGAACAGGAAGCCAGTGTAGCTGTTGGAGAACGGGGGTGATGTGCTGCTGGGAAGATGTTTTTGTGATGATGCGAGCAGAGGCGTTTTGAACCAGCTGAATTTTATGGAGGGACTTTTGAGGAAGGCCGAAGAGGAGAGCATTGCAGTAGTCAAGGCGGGATGTGACAAGACTGTGGACAAGAATAGCAGTGGTGCGGGGGGTGAGGGAAGGGCGGAGTCTGGTAATATTGCGGAGGTGGAAATAAGCAGTGCGGGTGATGGTGTTGATATGTGAGTGGAAGGTAAGCATGCTATCCAGGATGACACCCAGACTCTTGACCTGGGGGGAGGGGGACACTAAGGAGCTGTCAATGTTGAGAGAGAAAATGTTTACTTTGGATGAAGTGGATTTGGTGCCAAGAAGGAGGAATTCTGTTTTATTAGCATTTAATTTAAGAAAGTTTGTTGTGAACCATGTTTTGAGTTCGGAAAGGCAAGAGGTGAGGGAGGGAGGTGGGAGTATGGAGTTTGGTTTGCAGGAGAGGTAGAGTTGGGTGTCATCAGCAAAGCAGTGAAAGTGGATATTAAATTTGCGGAGGATATGACCAAGAGGCAAGAGGTAGACGATGAAGAGAAGAGGACCTAAGACAGACCCCTGGGGTACACCTGTGGTGACTAGGGAGGGCTTTGAGGTGAAGGATTTCAGCTGGACAAACTGAGTGCGGCCAGTGAGGTAGGAATGGAACCAACTGAGGGGAGTATGGGTGAGACCAATGGAGGAGAGTCTATTGAGGAGGATAGGGTGAGAGATTGTGTCGAAGGCGGCGCTCAAGTCTAGGAGGATGAGGATGGAGACTAGACCGGAGTCAGATGCTATGAGGAGATCATTTACAATACGGATTAGGGCAGTCTCTGTGCTGTGGAGGGGGCGGAAACCAGACTGAAAGGGCTCATAGAGAGAGTGGAGGGACAGGTGCGAGTGGAGTTGAGCAGCAACAGTTTTTTCAAGGATTTTCGAAATAAATGGAAGGTTGGAGATGGGGCGGAGGTTGTCAAAGTTGTTGGGGTCAGCACCATGTTTTTTCAGCGTAGGGGTAACAGCAGCTGTTTTGAAAAGTGATGGGACAATACCAGAAGACAGTGAGGAGTGGTTATTGGCAGATATGAGAGGAAGCAGGGAAGGGAGGCAGGATTTAACAAGGGATGAAGGGAGGGGATCGAGCTGGCAAGTGGTGGGCTTGGATTTGAGTATGAGGTTGGATAATTCAGCAGTCGTGGGTGGAGCAAAACTGGAGAAGAAGTGACAAGGAGAAGGAAATTCAGATGGGGAGGGAGCAGACAGGTTTTGATGGAGTTGGTGATGAATCTTAAGGATTTTGTGATTGAAGTACTCCATTATGGAGTTGCAGGTTGCTGTGGAGTACAGGTGGAGGGGGAGAGAATTTGGTGGCTGGAGGATTTTGTTCATGACAGAGAAGAGAGTTCTTGAATTTCCTTCGTCGGAAAGGATGAGGCCGGAGTAGTAGCTGGATTTGGTTTGTGCAATTTGATCTTTGTATTTAGCTGTATGGGTAATGTACATGTCCTTATGGATGGTAAGGCCGGTTTTCTTATAGAGTCGCTCGAGTTGGCGGTTCTTTGATTTCATTGACCGAAGAGCGGGTGTAAACAAGGGGGCAGATGTGGAGAATGTGGCAGTCCTGGTTTTCAGGGGGGCAAGAGAATTTAGAATATTTGTGAGGCAGGCATTGTAGTGAGCGGTGAGGTAATCCGGGCTTGAAATATTCTACTTGCTGAAGCCATCTTCCAGCTAAAATAATCATTGCAGCCTCTGTCAGGCTTGTTTGGTTGCGCGTGCATGTATGAGAAATTCTTAGTTGCGCTCGACTACACTCTTCCTTTTTCATCTTTTTTGGGGTTCGGGTTGGAACTTTGACTGTATTTTTCTTACTTTCCCCATTTTAATCTTGAAATAAAAGAAAACCAAGACCACTCATGATAATACTCTGTAACTCTGTAACTTTCTAAACCTAACGACCATATTGGAAATAATTTTACGAGTCTGTTTATTTGTAAACAAAATTATAAGGGGAAACAGACAGATTGCAACAAGGAACGTCCAATGATGCAGAAATGATTTTAGGCAGATTTTTTTATTTTCTTATCTGTTGGCATTATCATGTGTCTTGCGGAAATATTTTACACTGTTGGATTCACTGGACAGTCCTGGATGTAACAAGTCCATGTTTGCGGGGAATCCTACCAGGGGACTTATGGGTAAGCTATATATCCATCCATCCATTATCTACACTGGTTATCCACAGTAGGGTCACGGGGGTGCAGGAGCAGTAAAAGCTTTGGGTATCTTGTTTCAGACTGATTGTGATGTTTGTGTGATGAGAACATTCCAAAATGGTCATCATACCTTGAATCCCAAGAAATTAAGCTACTAAATGACATGTGGCATGATGTATTTCAGTGACTGGTGACATCGTGAAGACACGACTTTGTTTATCAACAGTCCGATGGCCGGTAAGAGGTTAATTTACTATTCAATATCAGGGTAATCGCAAACTGCAAAAAGAAGAAGACAAGTTTTCATTATAATTACTATTATTTATCATTCGTGAATTTTAGATATTTTTACTGTATGTTAGTTAATTTGCGAATATAAAGTAATCATTAAAAGACAGTCATAAAGGCATTACACAGAATTCAATCGTCCACATAAATAATCCCATCAATGATAGTGGAGCTCTTTGGCGCATTTAATTATACATTTCAGCTTGAATTAATTTAATGTGCAATGTTGAATGGTGCCAATATAAAATGTCATCCCAACTAATTATTGATGAAAGACAAGCACGATGTTGAACAACTCACGGGCGGGTTTGAACAAGAGTGGATCGGTTTGGCTTCTGCACCAAAGTATGAACCTGGCAAGGAGCAAGATTCAGGAAGTTGAAAAATCATTGGACTTGTCAAAATGATTAGATTCATTTCCACACACACACACACACATTACCTTGAGTCCTCTGCGATGAAGGAACATGGCCTGGCGTGCATCAGTCTGAGGGAGATTTCTTGTTGGAAAGAAAACAAAGTCAAAACTTTTCCATTTGCGTTCATAATTTTATTTTTCTCACCCTCGTCGCAGTTGAAATGGTCTGTTGACAGGTGTTACACTGTGGTTTCTCTTGGTCATGGCAGTGTTTCTGTCCAAAGAAGATACCCCAAACTTTCCTTCAACAGGCAGAGTGTATTGATGAAAATGTTGGGGATTTTTTTTATTTTTCTAAGAGGAAAAAAAAATGTTTTAAAGAACTTTTTTTTTTAAATTGCATTTCCACAATACAATTCCATTACAAATGTTCATGAGATTTACAAATAAGAAGTGTTTGATCCCATCTACTAGACTACTAGGGATACAGATGACACACAAAAATACACAGGGACCACTGAAACAGAGTATTGTATAGCAAAGTCTTTGAATTGAATAAAGAAAAAGGCATTGTGGTAAGTAATTCAGTCGTCCTAAAATATATATATAGAAACGCATGGCCGCAAGTATTCAGCAATGTTTGACATCAACAATTCCTAATTTGATCAAAGAAAACGTAAAACAACAATTTGTACAGATTTTTAAACACTTTCTGGGTTTTCATTTCTCTAACATTTGTATCTGGTTGACGTTCATGGTTCACCTATCCATTAACCTCTAAGGTCGTAGGGGCACCACTTCATCTGGTGTGTTTTGGGCAAGTACATTCCTCTCAAGGCTGTTTTGTTTGAAAACAAATAGTACTGGTTATCAGTAGTAGGACAAGCCTCTGGATCGGACTCAGATACAGCACCTTATTATCTGGTCGCTATTGTTTTTCGGTATAAAACATCATCCCGCTCTTCAGAGATGAGCTAGACCTTAACATTGACTGGTAGCGGCGTGTGACAATACTGATACTTGGGCAAAACTATTTCGTTCCGAAATAATGAGGATCAAATGATTATCTCATCTTACTATTACAGCTTTGCATATTTACTGTGACTAAAAATTGTGTGATAACGTAATAAGACCTAATGCCTTTTCTTACATTGTATATGTCCTTAGTGGCTTAGTGGTAATGATGCTATCTGGATTCAATCTCTGTTACCGTCATTGTTATGCAATTGTGACCAGCAATAACTGCACAAATATGATGATACACCAGTGTGCATTTCCAATTTTTTTATTTTGCCATACAAGGCACGTATGGTAAGGCCCACACAAAATTCTGGCCAATTTAGGGGTTTATCTGTGGGCTTTAAAGTCCGGTCATTACAGTCAGGAGTTACCTGAGAGAGTTTCCTGCGAACAGACATGTTCCTCTGGGCTACCCGGCCAGTGAAGACACCCTGACCTCGCTGCAAACCTGGCATGACCCGAGATCTTAATTTAGTTGCAGCTGCTCCTCCTCTGAGCATGCCACCTACAACATGCCAACTGTTGTGAATAATGCAAATGACAAGGTAAAAACTGTCCCTACCTTTTGCATTTCTGGACCTTGATTTCTTGTTTATTTGTGTTTGAGGAGTCCTTCGCCAGCGCAACGTTTGTTGATTCTTGTTGTATTGTTTCCTTTTAGTGTTTTGTTGTTTTTTATTCAACCGAATGATGTCATCTGCTCCAGACGATCAAACACAAGAGCATTGGCAACGAAAATGCAAATGTCACAGCAAGTCATTTACCTCTTGGACAGTTTTGAGAGTAACGCATTAGAAAGAAACACATTCCTGGAACGCTATTACTTTTTTCAATAACAACTATTGAAAAGAGTTGATAACATTTTGTAACGCAACTGTCATTACTACATGGTGCGTCATATCGAGCCCTCCTTTCGCCTGCAACACAATGCTGAATACAACAGATGACAAGAGTGGGATGTTTATATATACCTACAAAATACAACTGAAAACAGTTATGGTGGCGCTGTCTCAAAAACAGAAGATGAGAGCACGTAATTTCTCTTCACTGATATCTTTATATTCTACCTACTGTATATACTCACATCTAAACCGTATTTACAACTGTTAAAAAAAACACTGAAATTGGAGATCAGGTTATATGCGCATAAATATTTGGTTGTGTGTCACCAGTAGCAAATAGTAGGCAGCCTGTGGGGAGGGGGAAGGTGAAACGTAAGCGCAGAACAGGCCCAAGGCATAAGCGAACTAAGCGGCTGCTTAGGGCACCCCGACCACTAGGGGGCCCTAAAGACGGATAACTTTTATGGAGTCAACTTTGTCCCTGTTGTCACTTTCGTGTGTCCATAACAAAAAAACCTTTACAGAAATACTAGAAAAGCACTACATAACTAAATATTAATATAGCGCTTAAAAACAGGGACCTCTTGTATTATTTTGCTTTCATTCGGAAAAGAAAAAATCGTATAGAAATACAGTACTACAAAAATACTGCAGTACAAAATACTACAGAAATATTACCCCAGAATTACTACAAAAATACAACACATAATATTACAAAAATACTGAATATGATAAAAACAATAATATGTAAATGCTTAAAAAAAATATACAAATATTACTAAAGTACTTTTGGGGGAAAAACATAACAAATACTTCTACAGAAATACTTCAAAAGTACCACTTCATAATACTATAATTCAAAACACTATCAGAAAAATATTACTACAGAAATACTATGACAGAAGTATTACAACAGAAACACTGCAAAATACAACTAGTACACGTTTTCTTCCATTTATTTTATCATGTGGCTATTTTCACCAGTTTAGGGTGTCAGCTTCAATTTGTTACAAGATAGTTACTTTCATAGCAATGTGCTACTTTTGGGTGTTACTAATCTAGGAAGTAATCGAATTACTTTTTAAATGAAGTAACTAACAACCGTTTACTTTTTTCAGTAATGTGCCCATCACTGTTTTACAGGCTTGAGGCATTGTTTCTGGACAAATTTACATATGACCTTTTATTATTTTTATTGATGTTAGTGTGTTTTGTTTATCGTTACCCAATGCTAAATCTATTGCACCCTGGTCATCCTGGAAGGGGAATAACCAGTTGTGAGACTCCTTCTTATTTTTTCTTATTTTCCTCATGCTGAGGTTTTTGAGTTTTTCCTTGCCCATATGTTGGTTTAAGAACAGGTGAAGGTGTAACTGAAGCCTGTGCAGTTCTTTGAGATATTTTGTGATTAAGGGCTATACAAATGAATGTCACTTAATTTTACAGAACAACTTATTTACTACCCGATGGGTGTGCAAAACGACTTTGACTAATAGATCAATTATTGGGAGTCAAACGATACATTAATAAAATGGGAGAACTACTGAACCCATGCCTGTCAACCTTTATGCACAGTCAGTATTTTACACTTATTCAATAAAATCCCCGAAAAAAAATATAATACAGTTTCAAGGGGGAGAAAGTGCCATATATTTTTTTTAGTTTGACTTGCAGTTTTTTTGTCACTCGGGGTTGACAGGTATGTGAATGAAGCTGATTGACAGCGACAATTGAGAATTTATGTTGAGGCTCAAACGTCAGTACAAAAAGACCTTACCTAGCGACATGTCCATCTTGTCGCGAAAAAACGGCTTTTTAAATTTACGTTTATTCATGTCGGTGGCCAGCGCGTGTAAATGCCCTCCTATATAACGCATAAACAAATAAATAAAAACCCTACAAAACCTCCGGGGTAGCCTACTGTTAGCCTTTGAAAGCAAAACTGTTGGCCTGGATCCTCACTGCCCACTCAGACCTGAATATAACTGCGCATGCGCGTTTACAATTGTTGCATTATGGACTGTGTAGTTGACTGAATTGGTCGGCAGTAGTTACGTTTAGCACCTCGCTTCTACTTTCGAGCAAGAAAGGAAGCCGAGTGTCGCTTTAGCATAAGAAGTTAAAAGTTACTCTTGTTTTTCTTTGTATCTTATAAATCTAAAGAATGTGTGAGTCATTGCAAAATTTGTATGTACTGCAAAAGCGTAGTGTGTATTATTTACTGCCTTATGTTGAAAAAAAAAAAAACTGGAAAAACGAAAACCAATACTGTACTCATTTTAAGTATAAGAAAAATACAGCATATAAACTATCGTGTACAAGTGCACTTTTAAACACTTGGTGGTCGAGAAATAAACATTTTTACCTGTCATGTTTGGCTGCCATCTTGCCACCATGGCTACCCTCAAAACCTGTTTTTAATGTTTTGTTTTTATCTTTTAAATTATTCCCTTCAAAGAAAACATAAAAGATTCAGAACATAGTGAAAACATGTTTCACTGTAAAACAATTTTGGCTAACTTTAAGTATTATTTTCGATATATTTCAGTGTTCCTGTTTTATTTTTCTCTTTTACTTCTTTTCTTTTTTTCTATTTAATTTTCCCAATTTTTGTCACCCCACCCACCTGTTTTAGGATTTTTCTTCTCTTTAACTTTTCATTTTTTCATAATTTTCTTTCCCCCTCTTTTTGTTTTGTTTCTTCTTTCTTTTTCCTTTTACTTTTTGCCCTTTTTTCGCCCCCCCCCCTTTCCTTTTCCTTATATTTAATCACCCTTTTTACCGTTTTCCTCTTCTTGTTTTTCTTTTAGCGTTTTCTACACTGAGACCCTAATAATGCTCCACATAAGCAGGTCGGCGCCTTGTATGGCTGCATGGCGCTATTGGTGTGTGAGAGTGTGTGTGAATGGGTAAGTGTGAAGCACATTGTAAAGTGCTTTGGGGGGTCTTCATTGACTTGAAAAGTGCTACATAAATGCAGACCATTTACCATTTTTCTTTGCAAAAAGCTTGGCAGAGAAAGCGAGGGAGGATAATATTGTGTTTTGGTCACTATGAGTCTCCATAGTTTTTAGTCCTCCTTGTCCTTTTTAGCCGTTGTTTTTGGTTGCACAACATCAAACACATTGGCGCTTTAGTGGTCAAATATCACACCGTACCTTTAAAAATGTGACATGAAAAATATGCAGCAACATGTTCATAAAGTTCAAATCCACTTTGTCTGCGTAAAAAAACATGCACACCCTGTATTTTTTCCTGTATATCCACAATTTCCATGTCAGTCTTTTCTTTCCATTTTACTGAAGGAAAATAACTCGAGTCGTGTGTAATGGAACGGGGACCAGTGTTACAAAATTGTGACGTCACGTTTCTTTCGTAAGCGCTTAGCTAAACCCAAACACTCTTGTGCCTTCACGGTATTCGATTGAAATTGCAGCGATCATTTTTAAAACGTATCACCTCTTATCTGTGTTTTTAAGCCCCCTCCACCCCCTTTTTTGCAGTGTATGAAGCATTGTGTTTCGAGAACGTAAGTCGGCACACTAGTGAACACTGTTCTGAATGTCTGCATTGTGTGGTTTGTATCTTCTGTATGTTCTTGTTTCACAGCTCATTTGTCTCCTACTTGACGAAATCATTCGCTAACATCATGTCGGACAAAAAGCGCAAATCAACATCTGCTGGTGCATCTGCGCCCAGTGCCAAGCACCAGAAATCAGCTTCCACACCGGAAAGCAAAAAAGAACCAGGCTGGTTGCAAGACCTTGTCCAGCAAAACAGGTCCAACAATCAGGACATGAAAGTCAACAAAAAACGTGTTCGATTCATAACAGACACGCAAGAAGTAAAGCAAGACTCTAAAGGCGTTCTTTATTGGATGCTGAGGGACCAAAGAGTTCAAGGTACCATACAAACATCCGTATTTTGGGGCCCTTTACAGTAGGTGTCGGGAACCTTTTTGATCCAAAGAGCCATGAAAGCAATATATATATATATATATATATATATATATATATATATAAATAATCTTTATATTATTATCAGAGAGCCAAGGCATATATTTTAAAAACAAAACCCGCTCAGATCATTTTATTTCACTGTGTGACATTTGATTATTTGATAAAATCTATTAAATAATAATAATGCCAGAGCCTGTTTCCCATATCAACAATTATACCCCTTAAAATAAGACTCTTCAAAAGATAGTCATGGCTGATTTTGACCGTAAATAACAGTTTCAAGGTGCAAGCAGAGTTTTTTTGTAAAAATTTTACAAACTATTGCCAAGGATACGGATGCATTTAGGGAAGTGTGCTGTGTGTGTGGAGATCCGCCCACCCCGGCCGGTCACCCAATCAAATTGCTCTGGGGGCTTGGCTGGCGTTTTCGGATGTTTACTGTTTTTTCGGTTGGTTTTCATCACAGAGTGTCTCAACAGTAAACATAGATTGTTTAGTGAGCTTCCAAATACATATTTTTCTTGGAGACGTTTAGCCAAGTTGGGGTCTGTTGGTGTAACACCGTGACTGTAAACTGCAGTTGAAATGTTGCTCTATAGACACTTTTTAAGCCTATGTCACACAAGCCGTTAGATTGAAGCTGGAAGCAAAAGAATTTCTGCACTGGTCAGAAGTCAGAGGAAATGAATGCTGCTGTAGCTGTTAGTTGTCATCATGTTGTGTTTTGTGTGCCAGAATCAAAATCAAAATTGCTAGTGATCGTAAATTGTAATTTTACAGGATCTCAGCGGACACTCCTGATCAAAGACCATGAAGAGATTTGTGCATTAAAGAGAAAAGATTGGGCCAAGGCATTTTTGATGAGTGCCAGAAAGGAAGCCAGGTGTCACTTTAGCGTGTAAAGTTCTAAGTTACTCTTGTTTTTCTTTGTTCATTGTAAATCTAAAAATTTCGTGATTCATCGCTGATTTTTGATGCACTTCATAAGTGTACAGTGTGTATTTCAGTGTCATAATAGACGAAAAGATTGGACTGAGGCATTGTTAATGAGTGCCTCATTCCAATCTTTTCACTGTAATGCACAATTCACTGCTGGTATCCTGTAAAACTTCAATTTACAATCACTAACGTTTTTTCTCTCCTATTCTGGCACACAAACACACAACATGATGAAGACTAGCAGCTATGACAGCTTTCTTTTCTTTGGTCTTCTGTCCAGCGCAAGTATTGTTTTGCCTCCAGGCTAAGCCCCGCTTCACCAGATACATAACAATGTTTACAAACAAATTAAAGGGTCTATATATTTTGGACCAAAAGACTAGCTGTCTGTATTGGTTCGGTTTCGCTTATACTAAAATTGAAAAGTCGCGAAGAAGGTTTCTATGTCGTTAAAGGAGCCATATCTGACTCGCGAGTCATTCGTTCCCTACACCTGCTTTACAGTAACTATTATTATTATACAGGGAGTGCAGAATTATTAGGCAAATGAGTATTTTGACCACATCATCCTCTTTATGCATGTTGTCTTACTCCAAGCTGTATAGGCTCGAAAGCCTACTACCAATTAAGCATATCAGGTGATGTGCATCTCTGTAATGAGAAGGGGTGTGGTCTAATGACATCAACACCCTGTATCAGGTGTGCATAATTATTAGGCAACTTCCTTTCCTTTGGCAAAATGGGTCAGAAGAGGGACTTGACAGGCTCTGAAAAGTCAAAAATAGTGAGATATCTTGCAGAGGGATGCAGCACTCTTAAAATTGCCAAGCTTCTGAAGCGTGATCATCAAACAATCAAGCGTTACATTCAAAATAGTCAACAGGGTCGCAAGAAACGTGTAGAAAAACCAAGGCGCAAAATAACTGCCCGTGAACTGAGAAAAGTCAAGCGTACAGCTGCCAAGATGCCACTTGCCACCAGTTTTGCCATATTTCAGAGCTGCAACATCACTGGAGTGCCCAAAAGCAGAGGGTGTGCAATACTCAGAGACATGGCCAAGGTAAGAAAGGCTGAAAAACGACCACCACTGAACAAGACACACAAGCTGAAACGTCAAGACTGGGCCAAAAAAAATCTCAAGACGGATTTTTCTAAGGTTTTATGGAGTGATGAAATGAGAGTGAGTCTTGATGGGCTAGATGGATGGGCCCTTGGCTGGATCGGTAAAGGGCAGAGAGCTCCAGTCCGCCTCAGACGCCAGCAAGGTGGAGGTGGGGTACTGGTATGGGCTGGTATCATCAAAGATGAGCTTGTGGGGCCTTTTCGGGTTGAGGATGGACTCAAGCTCAACTCCCAGTCCTACTGCCAGTTTCTGGAAGACACCTTCTTCAAGCAGTGGTACAGGAAGAAGTCTGCATCCTTCAAGAAAAACATGATTTTCATGCAGGACAACGCTCCATCACACGCATCCAAGTACTTCACAGCGTGGCTGGCAAGAAAGGGTCTAAAAGAAGAAAAACTAATGACATGGCCTCCTTGTTCACCTGATCTGAACCCCATAGAGAACCTGTGGTCCCTCATCAAATGTGAGATTTACAAGGAGGGAAAACAGTACACCTCTCTGAACAGTGTCTGGGAGGCTGTGGTTGCTGCTGCACGCAATGTTGATCGTGAACAGATCAAAGCACTGACAGAATCCATGGATGGCAGGCTTTTGAGTGTCCTTGCAAAGAAAGGTGGCTATATTGGTCACTGATTTGTTTTTGTTTTGTTTTTGAATGTCAGAAATGTATATTTGTCAATGTTGAGCTGTTAAATTGGTTTCCCTGATGAAAATAAATAATTGAAATGGGTATACATTTGTTTTTTGTTAAGTTGCCTAATAATTATGCACAGTAATAGTCACCTGCACACACAGATATCCTCCTAAAATAGCTAAAACTAAAAAAGCCCCACTCCAACTTCCAAAATATTCAGCTTTGATATTAATGAGACTTTTGGGTTCATTAAGAACATGGTTGTTGTTCAATAATAAAATTAATCCTCAAAAATACAACTTGCCTAATAATTCTGCACTCCCTGTATGAGGATATGTTTTCCTTTAGATAACTGGG
This sequence comes from Urocampus carinirostris, assembly GCF_059441175.1. Lineage (NCBI taxonomy): Eukaryota > Metazoa > Chordata > Actinopteri > Syngnathiformes > Syngnathidae > Urocampus > Urocampus carinirostris. Next base: position 31,730,636 of record NC_142349.1, read on the forward strand.
CATTGATCTACGCCCAACGCCTTGCCACAAAGAAGAATCTGCCTCTGCACATCTGCTTCTGCTTGTTTGTTCCAAAATCTGAGTTGTCCACACTGAGACATTACAGCTTCATGCTTAAAGGACTGGAAGAAGTTGAAAAGGTACACCTATGAAATTTAGTTCTTTTGCTTGATTAATTTCAAATACAGCTAAAATTACATTTTTCCCATGATAGTAAAACGTGAAAGCAGCGAAAAGAAAAGCAAATGATGAATGGTGTCGAAAGATAGGAGTGAACTTTGAGGAAAGGAGGAAAGTGTTCTGGAAAGAAGTGAAAAGAGTAAGAAACAGTGAGTCTGGAAAGGAAGAGAAAGTGAAAGATATGGATGATAGATTGCTGGTTAGCGGTAGTGCAGTCAGGACGAGATGGGCAGAGTATTTTGAGGAGTTGCTAAATGTGGAGGATGGGAGAGAAGTGAGAGTCGAGGCGATCGATGGTATGGAGAGAATGCCCGTGTTGGGTGATTTAAATGTGAAGCCTGTGGAAACATGGGAGGTGCAAGAGGCAGTGAAAGAAATGAAAGGGGGGAAGGCACCTGGGTTGGATGGTTGTACTGCTGAATGCCTGAAAAAAGGTAGGACAGCTATGAATGACAGGTTAGTACGCTTGTTGAATGTATGCTTTTTAAGTGGTGTGGTTCCTGTTGATTGGTGTAGTGCATGTATGGTGCCATTGTATAAGGGTAAAGGTGATAAGTATGATTGTAGCAATTCGAGAGGTATCAGTTTGTTGTCTGTGCCGGGTAAGCTGTATGGAAGAGTCTTAATTAAGAGAGTGAGACAAAGAACGAATGAGGTGGTGATGGAGGAGCAGAGTGGTTTCAGGAAAGGAAGAGGATGTGTGGATCAGGTGTTTGCAGTACGACAAGTGTGTGAGAAATATTTTGCAAAAGGTAAGGATGTTTATTTGGCTTTCATGGACTTGGAAAAGGCGTATGACACAGTTGATAGAGAGGCGTTTTGGCAAGTGATGGTGATGTATGGAGTCGGTGGAAAGTTGTTGAAAGCATTGAAGAGTTTTTATATGAACAGCAGAGCATGTGTAAGAGTAGGGAGTGAGACGAGTGAGTGGTTCCCTGTGTTGACTGGTGTGAGACAGGGGTGTGTGATGTCACCATGGCTGTTTAATGTGTACATGGATGGTGTGGTGAGAGAGGTGAATGCAAGAGTATTTGGCAGAGGTGTAGACATGATGGACAACAGTGGAACAGTGTGGCAGGTAAGTCAGTTGTTGTTTGCAGATGACACAGCGCTTGTGGCTGATTCTGAGGAAACATTGAGAAGGTTGGTAACGGAGTTTGGAAGAGTATGTGGCGTAAGTTATTTGTCAATGTTGGGAAGAGTAAGGTGATGAAGTGTTCACGTGATGGAGTGGGCATGACGTTAGAAATCAGGTTGCATGGACAGGTGCTGGAAGAAGTTGAAAGCTTTAGGTACTTAGGTTGTGATGTGGCTGCAGTTGGTGGAATGGAGTGTGAGGTATTGCACAGAGTGAGTCAAGGAAGCAAGGTTTTGGATGCCCTGAGGAGAGTGATGAACAACAAGAGTATGAGTATGGATGTTAAGAGGGGATTGTATGAGAGTGTGATTGTGCCGACTGTGTTGTATGGTGCAGAGACTTGGAGCCTGAACGCAGATTTAAGAAGGAAGTTGAATGTTTTTTAGATTAAGTGTTTGAGGACTATGTTAGGAGTGACAAGATTGGATAGACTGAGAAATGAAATTGTGAGAGACAGAACTAGAGTAGTCGTGGAACTGAGCAAGCGTGTTGATAAGAGAGTACTCGGTTGGTTTGGACACATAGAGAGGATGGATGAGGAGCGAATGTTGAAGAGGATCTACAGAGCAGAAGTCAATGGAAGGAGACCAAGAGGAAGGCCGCGATTGACGTGGATGGATGGTGTTATAAGTGCACTACAGGAAAGAGGTCTAAATATAATGGAAGCTAGAGCTCTTGTTGGTTATAGAAAAGTGGAGAGGTGTTGTGAAAGGATAGTGGGATTGTGGACGCGTTCTTAAGGATGGGCTGGGCACCCGTATGATGCGGCAGGGGTAAACCAGTGAAAGCTGTCGGGCCCTGCTGTTGAACAAAAGAGTGTTTTGTGTCACCCTAACCCGAGTGACATGGCCACTTTCTGGTGTCCCATGTTGATCTGGAGGGCTGAAAGCATGACCAACTTGGGTGCCGAGGTGCCTAACTTGTTTGGGTGTTTGGGCAATTGGGTTGGCCATGGTCTAAAAATGTTTGTGTGTTGTTTTTTTTGCTATTTATTTCCCTTTTATTTTCTTTGTTATTGTATGTGTGTGTCTTGCTGTCGGTCACCCCTCTTGAGGGATATGACCAAGGTAGATAGTGATTGCAAATAAGCAATAAGGGACAATTTAGAAAATCGTCCTTTCTTTTGTTAAACAGGAATGCAAATCTTTAGACATTCAGTTCCATTTGCTGCAAGGCTCTGCTAGCAAAGTAGTGCCTGGCTTTGTTTCTGAAAAAGGCTTTGGGGCGGTCGTGACAGATTTTTTACCCCTGAGGGAGCCTTTGAAGCACTTGGATGATGTGAAAAAAGCGCTTCCTGATGATGTTCCACTCATTCAGGTAAACGGAAATAAGGAATGAAATGCGTTATATGTTTTCCCTGATTTTTGTTGTTTAATGTGCTTCCGATTTTGTTGCACAGGTCGATGCCCACAATATTGTTCCCTGCTGGATAGCATCTCCTAAACTTGAATATGCTGCCAGGACAATCAGGGGGAAAATTACAAAACTTTTACCAGAATTCCTCACTGATTTTCCTGGGGTTGAGAAGCATCCCTACACAGCAACAAAGCAGGCCACAGTAAGCAACCCTTGTTCATTATTTAACTGTCACTAATCACAGATAATGACCAGGGATGTTCCGATCAGATATTAGGTTTTAACTATTAATACGGCTCTTTTATGAATTTCAGAAAATATCGGAATCGGCTCATAGTATAGCTCTTCTAGGGCTTGATGTGTTGCTGTAAATTATCATGTCTTCTGACTTATTTTGTCAATATTTTCAAAATATTTTTTCCTTGAATTAATAACTGATTTTAACATTATGGCTTAGCTTCATTGGTCAAATTTATGTTGGTATTCTAACAGTATGACTTAATTTAGAAAAAAAATCATTATCTTTAAGTACTATGAAAGAGTTGAGGATGGACATTGGTTTCTGTCTGAAATACTGGTATCGGAACATCCATGCTTGTAACAGTACATCTTTTTAACCAAACAAAATATATAACATTTTTACTGCAATACTTCAAAAGCATGAAGTTAGACTTGTGCTGAGAACTATAAAGCCAGCTAGTGGAGTACTTCGGATGGCACTTGAGGTCTGTGTTAACCAGCTGTCTGTGGTATTCACCACACGCTACATCCAGCTCCTGTCACAGGCTACTATTCCATCCTTTCAAAAACCTCCACCTTCATACCTAGCCCCAGGATGTCATCAGAAGTGGTTGGCTTTAATGACTACATAACTGTTGCACTTATGCCTGTGGTCATGAAGTGCTTTGAGAGGTTTGTGTTCCAGCACATAAAAGACTCTACCCCAAACACTGGACCCTCATGAGTTTGGCTACAGGGCAGATCGCTCTACTGTAATTACCTTAAGCCTGGAGCAGCCACCTGGATTAAGGGAATCTATGTGAGGATGCTCTGCGTTCAATACAGTCATGACAAAGATCCTGATCGAGAAATTCACCACCTGGGGCTCTCCTTTTACACCTGTCGCTGAATTATGGACTTTCTAATTGCACACTGTTTGTGAAACTTGCTCACCACGTCTCCTAACATTCCCCCAAGGATGTGTGCTAAGACCTTTGCCATTTACCCACTACACCTTTGACTTTTCACAAGCACAATTGTTAAGTCATCTGACAAATTCCCTTGGTCGGTCTCTTTTCTGATGGGTTTGAGATGGTGTATACTGTATGGTAGACCCTGACAATTTCGTGTTCGAAAAATTAACTAGAGAACACCACAAAACTCAGGATTTAGGGGGAAAAACACTGACCGATCTTCACTTATCATGAATGGAGTGTGTGGAGAGAGAATCTGTTCATTCAAACCCCTGTGTATGAACATCTCCAATGACATCTCCTGGTCTATCAAGACCAGAACATTGGTAGGAAAGGCCCAGAAGCGGCTCCACTTCCTGGAAGTGGTGAGGAAAAACTTCCTGGAACAGAAGCTGCTGGCGTCTTTCTACAGAGCCAAAGAGCATGGTGTGGTATACAACATCATGATGTGGTATGATGGAAGCACAGCTGCAACAGAAAAACTTTGAGTCATCAACACAGCTCCAAAAATCGTCGTCTGCTCTCTATCAATTCTAGTGGATATTGCCAGCTTGCCGCAGCAGAGCCAACAAGATTATAATGGACTCCTCTCACCCTGGCCACCACCTTTTGGACTTTCTGCTCTATGGCAGATGCTACAGATCCCTTAAAAAAATGACTAACAAGCTCAGTGACATATTCTTCGCCAAGGCTATCGCAAACCAAAAAAAGCACAAGAGACTGGGAAAAAATATATATATCTTGCCTATGTGGGTTTACATTTTATTTCTCAGTTCTTACTCTGGAGAAATGTTTTTGCTAGTGTCATTGCACTATTTTTATTGCATTTTCATTTTATCTTTCTGACATCCTTCCAAGCCAGTCTACAAGCACTAACTTGTAAATCTTGTCCTTTTTATCCTAGCATTATTTCTCTTTTTTCTCTTTAGTCTTTTTAAAATATTTTTCCTGGAGTGCCACATCTGTTTTCGCGGTAAATAATGCTTATAATGTTTTATGACAATGACAATAACGGATATGTTAATGTTATTATAACACTCAACAAATTAACTGTTTTTTGTGTGCCCTTCCCTCTTCCAGCCAGTGGATTGGTCCAAAACCCTGGCCTCCCTGCAGATAGACAAAACTGTGGACGCTCCCGAGTGGGCCCAGCCTGGCGCTGAGTCGGGAATGGCCATGTTGGAATCCTTCATTGACGTTCGCCTCAAACTGTTTGGCACTCATCGTAATGATCCCAACCAGGCTGCACTCAGCCAACTCTCCCCTTGGATCCGTTTCGGTCAGTATAGCCCTCAAGGCTGATGATTTCATTTGTACACATGTTTGTTCAGTTTGACTCTGAATCGTACTTGCTTAACATGAAGGCGCATAAATAGTTGATTTTGTTACCTTTTTTCTGGGGTTAAGATAATTGCAAAAATGTACACAGTATTCTGCCTTGCGGTACGAGTTCAATTTGTTCCCTACCACTCTTAAAACCAAATTTTCCACTATGAAGTTTCTTTTTCGACCAACCGTAGTATTCAAAAAATTGAAACCATGCACATGTAGCTTTAAGTGCTTCCGAAAGGGTCTCACTCAATAAAGACACACTCTGAGTAAATGGATCTCAAGCTTGGCCAAAGTCGCGTGGACTCTGCTGCTTCCATCCAAAATGCAGCCGTGTGGCAATTTCCCACATGATCCTGCTGCTGCCGCTAAGCCTTCAACTGCTGGATTGCTTTTGTCACAGTACTCTTTTATTGATTTCTCAAGAGAGCCATTGATCTCAGCAGCGTATCACCAAGAAGTGAGAAGTGCCTGCCGTTTACATCCACGTGGCAAAAGCATTTCCCAGTTTTCATTTCTACAGTTAAGCCATTTTAACCACAGTTTGTTTTGAACATATCACAAAAGGCAGCCATGTTACAGAAATAGTTTTTTTATTTGGTATAGTTTGACCTCTTCCACTGTCGTTTCAAATGGAAATTGTGTGTTATTTAGCACCTCGAAGTGGTCAAAATTTGCTTCATTTAAAAAAAAAAAACATTTGTATTTGAATATTAAGGAAAATACATGAGATATCATATAAACGTGTATTATTTTTTTATTATTGACTTCAGCACCCAGCATCCCTCCCTAATTACAAGCCCTGACTCATTAAAGTTAAAATTTACACTTCTTAAGTTTATTGAATGAAATAATTGTGCTGTTAAAACCATAAATAGTAGAATATATTCACAATTTTTTTTCAAAAAACAAAATGACCAGCAAAACCCAAACAACTTCAAGTACCGTATATATATCGATGCCGCTTAGAAAATATTCTCATAGACATGATTTATTTGTTTTGGTTGTTTATTTTAGATAAAAATTACAAATGCATACCAAAAAAGTAAATATTTGCCCTCCCCCAAATGCATTATTTAGAGAGCATCCATCTATTGTGCTCACCATGTGATTGTGTACATTTTTAATGCCTTAAGGACACCTGTCTGCCCAGCGTGTGGCCATAACAGTGCAACGCCAAGGAAAGAAAGCAAGCGAATCGGTAGCGCCCTTCATCGAAGAGCTCGTAGTTCGCAGGGAGCTGACAGACAACTTCTGCTTCTATAATGAGAAATACGACAGCGTGCAAGGTAAGTTAAAGTCTTGGAACTTTATAGACAATTACAGCCCAAGACAGTTATGCCTCGCAAGCCAGATATGGCTCCTTTCATGAGTACGTATGGCTCGGAGATATAAATCCGCCACGTGCAAAAGTTCTTTACGTCATTCTGACTTTGGATCGAGCTAAGCACACTTCATGACATGCAAAGCCAATGCAACACGGAACTCTGATGGTTTGGCCTAGTATATATATAGTGCACAGTTTTAACTAGTTTACAGTCGGGGTGTTACACTAATTTACCCTGTTTTGTGTACATCTTTACTGTATCTTTTTATATGGAAGCTCAATAAACAATTTATGTTCACTGTTGTTACATTTCGTAATGAAAAGCCACGGAACATCCTGTAAACATCAAAAAACGTCAGCCAAGCACACAAACGGATTTGGGTTTTCTGAGTGTGCCTTATAGCCTTGCAAATACAGTATATCTTTATTTGTTTCAAAATACAAAACCGTTCAAAAATGTAACAAATCAAACATTACAGAATAGTGGTTTTAGCTCAGATTTTTAAATTGATTTATTTTGGTTGTTTTAAAAAAAATCCCCTCCCAAAGAAAATGTGTCAGGCTTGGTTTCAATGGGAAACAAGTCTGTTGTATTAATCTTAAATTTGCTAAAGAAGTAGAAAAAAAGTCAACCTTCAACCTAGAATACTTTCTGGTCTACTAGTGATCCCAAGAGCCAAGAAGAGATCCGCAGATTCGAGAGCGTTCTCCATCCGGGGCTGTGGAATGCTCTTCCCCCTGAGATTCGATCATCTGCAACCTCAGTGGAAATGTTTAAATCCAAGCTTAAAACACACTTCTATTCTATAGCATATGAATAACCTATATTTTGTGTTGACAATATCTGTTTATTATTTGCCCTCGTGTAGGTTTTAGATCAGGGGATGGTGTCATAATAGTCTGTAGTTTGCAATAGTCTTTTATCTGTGCAGCCCTTTTAGACTCTTTATTATTAAGGGTGCCAGCTCGGTGGCCTTGGGGGTATGGCGCCCGCCCCGAGACTGGGAGGTTGTGGTTCAAGCCTCGGCCGAGTCATACCTAAGACTTAAAAACATTGGTACCCGTTGCCTCCCTGCTTGGCGTTCAGCATTAGGGGTTGGAATTGGGGGGTTTGGTCACCTAATGACTCCCAACACCTCAGTTGGGTTGAGCGAGGGGGCTGGGAATCCCCTCCTCTAAATCAATCTGGTATTCAATGACTCTAGTCACCTCCCACTAGGGGGGATATGGCTGTGGTATATAATATAATATATATAAAATGATTAAGGGCTATACAAATAAACATGACTTGACTTTCTTCATTGTGAAATATTTGAGACATTAAGCTTAATGGAGTTCATACCATCAGCACATCAAGCACTTTGGTAGACTCACCCGTTTTTCTTTGTTTTGTTGATGCTTTATTTTTCCAGGGGCTTATGAATGGGCTCGAAAGACCTTGCAAGATCACGCCAAGGACAAGAGGCCTTATCTGTACACCAGAGAGCAGCTGGAGAAGGCAAAGACACACGACAAGCTGTGGAACGCAGCTCAGGTACAACCTCATGCACAAGCGAAAAAAATATTACAGCGGTACCTCTTTCACAGGATCCTAATTCCTTCCGGGATTGTGCTCGTAGCTCAAATTGCTCGTGTGTCAAGCACAATTTCCCGATATGAAATAATAAAACATTTATTGGTCCGCTCCTGTCCTCCCAAAAGCATCCAAGTGAGCCCTAAATAGTTATAAATCTTTCTGATTATTAAAATATATTAAAATAGTAATTTAACATTAAACAAACAAACATGCAT